>NC_041381.1:284414077-284422735 GCF_002162155.2 Triticum dicoccoides | reverse complement strand
TCTCTCTCTCTCTCTCGTGTTCTCTCTATGGCACGATCTTGATGTATCGCGAGCTTTGTTATTATAGTTGGATCTTATGATGTTTCTCCCCCTCTACTCTCTTGTGATGAATTGAGTTTCCCTCTTGAAGTTATCTTATCGGATTGAGTCTTTATTTGAGAACAGTTGATGTATGTCTTGCCGTTTTTATCTGTGGTGACAATGAGATATCACGTGCCACTTCATGTATGTTTTGGTGACCAACTTGCGGGTTCCGCCCATGAACCTATGCATAGGGGTCGGCACACGTTTTCTTGACTCTCCGGTAGAAACTTTGGGGCACCCTTTGAAGTACTTTTGTGTTGGTTGGATGAATCTGAGATTGTGTGACGCATATCGTATAATCATGCCCACGGATACTTGAGGTGATAATGGAGTATCTAGGTGACATTAGGGTTTTGGTTGATTTGTGTCTTAAGGTGTTATTCTAGTACGGACTCTTGAATAGATTGATCTGAAAGAATAACTTTGAGGTGGTTTCGTACCCTACCATAATCTCTACGTTTGTTCTCCGCTATTAGTGGCTTTGGAGTGACTCTTTGTTGCATGTTGAGGGCTTGTTATATGATCTATCTATGTTATTATTGTTGAGAGAACTTGCACTACTGAAAGTATGAACCCTAGGCCTTGTTTCCTATCGTTGCAATACCGTTTACGCTCACTTTTATCATTAGTTACCTTGCTGTTTTTATATTTTCAGATTACAAAAACCTTTATCTACCATCCATATTGCACTCGTATCACCATCTCTTCGCCGAACTAGTGCACCTATACAATTTACCATTGTATTGGGCGTGTTGGGGACACAAGAGACTCTTTGTTATTTGGTTGTAGGGTTGTTTGAGAGAGACCATATTCATCCTACGCCTCCCACGAATTGATAAACCTTAGGTCATCCAGTTGAGGGAAATTTGCTACTGTCCTACAAACCTGTGCACTTGCAGGCCCAACAACGTCTACAAGAAGAAGGTTGACATCAGTGTACAGAATTTTTATCAAATTGCCATGGTCGACCAAGTAATAAGGAACAAGCTTCCATAGGTACCACATCACAATCAACATAATCAGCATACATAGAGATACTAAAATGCACACGAACAATACGTGTTACCTTAACCTTGCCGCTGTTGTTGAACTATTGGATGTAGTAAGGATGTGGATGTGGTCTTGTGGTGAGAGATAGCTTCTCCACCATCTCCATGCTAGCCAAGTTGTTGCAGCTCCCTCCATCTATGATGACGCGCACAGAACGTTCTTTCACAACTCCCTTTGTATGGAACAAATTATGCCTCTGATTTTGCTCAGCTTGTGTAACCTGCACACTCAAAACACGTTGATCAACTAAACATTCATACCTGTCAGCATCTTCAGTAGCCATGTATTGCGTCTCATGATCAGAATAATCTCCACCGTGTTCTTCACTTGTAATAAGAGCCAAAGTCTCCTCATCATAGTCACTAGCGGACTCATACCCACTATCCTCAGTAGCAATTATCACACGCCGAGATTTGCATTCTCGCGCATAATGTCCTCTTCCCTTACAACAACGACAAATAATATCACTTGTGTGCCCTATTGATGCCATGGAAGAAGAAGAGCTCTGTCCAGGTCCGGCAGGTGCGTTCTTGGCAGATAGTGGTGGTTGTGCCTGCTTTCTTGTATCATGGCTGGAGGTGGCACCTGATGGAGGTGCTGGTGCAGTGGAAGTAGAAGATGCACGTGGTGTCCATGATGAAGGTTGACCTGCAAAAAAGTTAGTTCGCGCCAATGCTTGTCGATCCTGCACTTCACATTCAGCTTTACAAGCAAGATGGAATAAACGAGTGATATTAGTATACTCCTTATACTCTAGAATGGTCTGAATCTCTCTATTGAAACCACCCATAAAACGTGCAATCATAGCTTCATTCTCCTCAACAATACCACATCTAATCATGCCAGTTTGTAGTTCCTAATAATATTCTTCTACAGAATTTTTCTCTTGTCTCAAACGCTGCAATTTTTGAAGTAATTCACGTTGATAATATGGTGGAACCCAACGAGTACGCATAGCAGTTTTCAAAGCAACCCAAGTAGCTAGAATAGGATATAATCTACAATGTTCAGACCACCATACACATGCAAAACTAGTAAAAGCATAAACAACAACAGCAACCCATCTCTCCTCGGGATATTGTAAACATGTAAAACGTTGTTCAGTTTCCCAAGTAGGATATATATCAGGAACATATCTACCCTCAAATGGTGGAATATTCAATTTCAGTTTAGGAACATGGTCATGATCTCGTACTTGAGGTGGTGGTGCAGGCCTCCCATTGCGATTATATACCTGAGGTTGACCTGCTGCTGGTGGTGCTGGTGGCTGCACGTAGTTCTGATTTTGATCAACCTCATCCTCATAATCGCCCGCATAATCATCTTCCTCCTGGGTACCAGCAGCAGCAGTAGCAGGACCAAAGAAGCATCAACAATAGGTACAGCAGCACCAGAATTTTGACCAAGCTCAATTGGAATGCGCTGTGCGAGTCCCACTTGATTTGGAAGGCGGCGTTGGAGATGTTGTTGTTGTTGTTGTTGTTGTAGAGGTGCGACAGGTGCAGCCGGTGGTGGTTGGGGAAGACGCTTGAGCCATTCATTAAACTTGTTATCCAGCTTTGTCTCAAACGATTTCTCCACGGCATCTATCTTCTCCATAGCCTCTTCAAATCTGTTTAGCACATCTCCCACCTGGCCACTCATTATTTGCTGAAATCTATCGTGCAACTCCTTGTTCGTCATGTTCTCCCAGTCAATCTCGTCGGCTTGTGATCCTGCCATGGTTAGCAGCAATAGAAACACACACGAATATTATCCTACAGACTACTAGAAAATGGTGGTGGTGGTGTGTCACAAATCCTTCAAGAGAATCTCAAATTCTTACCAGTTCTTACCCAGCAGCAAGTGGTGATCGGCAACCGTTGTAGTAAAATCTCTCAAAGCTTGGATAAAGCGATTACCAGGGAGAGTCAAACGCACGACATAGATGTATGTGGAGCTGGGAAGGCTTTAATATGGTAGCAAAAAGGGTCAGCAATAATCAATTCAGAGATGCAAAGTTGAAGAAACGCTCAATGACGGTACTGTGCTAGTCCTAGGCTAGACCGTGCTAGAGACGCGAGCCTAGAACACTAACAAAATCACAGCACGACACGTAATCAAGGGAGGAGCACACCGAATTTTTTTCTCTTTTTTTCACTTTTTTTTGCACCTTTTCCCTCTTTTTTTTGCTCCGCAACAATTTTTTTTCGAAAAAGTCTACAAATGGTCTAAAAACTGCCTAGCCAGAATTTTCCAGACTTAGTTTTTTTAAACTGGAACTATTTTTCTTGTACGGGTGGCACTGATGTTGGGTAGTCCGACTTGGTCACGACTCGGAGTGTGGCGTGATTTGGAAATCGAAAACAAACAACAAATACTAGACCCAGCCTAGGACTGGTGGCGGAGATGAATCTGGTGGAAACTCGGACTTGTGGTGGATATATGTAGGGCGGTGGAACACGGACTGGTGGCGAATTTCTGATGGAGGTGGACTCGGATTATCATGATGGCGGTGAATATGTGGTATATGGCAGTGGTGATGATGATGATGGTATATGGCATCGGTGATGACGATGGTGGTATATGGCAGCGGTGATGACGATGGTGGTATATGGCAGCGGTGGCGATGATGGTGGTATATGGCAGCGGTGATGATGATGATGCGGCGGCGTGACAACTTGTGAACAGAACTCGAAACTCTAAAGGACTAGACACTAAGACCAGCAACTCGACACGACGATGCAACCGCAAATTCAACAAAGCAAAGACTCAAAAGAGTATGCAATGGCTCAGACTGGTTCGGATAGGATGAACTAACCCTAATTGTTTTTGGCTTTTTCATGGAAAATAGGTATGAAGAAACAGACTCGATCTAAACTACGAAAAACTGTAAAATCTCACCGAGCAACCTAAAAATCTGATACCACTTGATAGAGGCAAAGGTGTCCCGATGTTTAGATGATATGGTGGCTATCGTTTTCTATGGGAGTTGACCTTGACGATCCGACTACGAACGTGCGAGACGTCGCGCCTTAGCAATCGCTAAACCAACTTCCGAGGGGTTATTGACCACGCCGGAGCACGATCAACCTGACCACGAGGGTCTATTTCCTGCGAGCAAACGAAGAACAAGCAAGAAACTGAGATTGCAATCTGGATATTGCGAATATAAGATGAAAGCTTTATTGATGAAGGTGGGGTTCTGTGACGTCTTTGTGTGGTCGTTGAACACAAACGAAGTACGCGAAGTTGCAGCTATGGCAAACTTTACTCTAAACAAAACCCCAAAGTCTAAACGATGCCCTAAGGGCTGTATATATGGAGGAAGAGGGGGGAATTTCATAGCCCTTGGGGAAGGGGTCCGAAACCAACCCTATCTCTTGTTTCCCCACACATACGGACTCTAAAAACAGCCTATACTCAAGTATTTCAAAATTACATGGGCCTGGCCCAATAATAAGGTGACGCATCACCTAGAATAACCTCTAGACAAAAGTTATGAAGTAGCATCTTGTATATTTCGTCCAAGGCTTCATGCACTCATTATGGTGGCTTCAACATCCTGAAATCATCACTTGTAACTCCGTTCTTGTTCCCCTTGCGCATGCCGTCATCTCCATGCTTGTTCTTGCTCCAGTGTTCATCCTTCTCCAAGCTAGGCCCTTCATTTGTAAGCAAAACGAATGTATCCAATTTAGACAACATCATATTCTCATGAACATTAGAATCATTACCAAGAAACAAAAGTACCTGGTAATTTAATTGGCGTGCGTGAGCTCTAGTAATTGATCCAGTATGTATAGCAGCAGGGGATGTGGGTGTAACAATGGTATTGATGTCCTCATCAGTTGGGGCCAAGTTTTAATTGCTTCGGTCTTAGATTCATCAACATGGAAACCCTTGGAAGAAACAACAAAACCCAAGAAAACAAGCTTGTCAAGACCAAAAATGCACTTTTTCATGTTGGCATAAAGACGTTCCTTGCGAAGAGTTTGCGAAACAGCCCTAACATGATTGAGATGCTCTTTCATGGATTTGCTAAAAACAAGTATGTCATCGAAGTAAACCATAACAAACACGCCAATGTAAGGACAAAGCACAAAATGCATAAGACGCATGAAAGTACCGGGAGCTTCCGACAAACCCATAGGCATAACCAACCACTCGTACAAGCCAAATTTGGTCTTGAAAGCGGTTTTCCATTCATCACCTTCTTGTATGCGGATTTGATAATAGCCGTTTTTAAGATCAATTTTTGAGAAAATGGTGGCACCGCTAAGTTCATCAAACATATCATCTAGGCGAGGAATGAGATGCCTATAACGAACGGTAATAGCATTGATGGGTCTACAATCCAAGCACATGCAAAAACAACCATCTTGCTTGGGCACAAGTATAACCGGAACGGCGCAAGGGCTTAAGATTTCATGTACATGTCCATTGTCGATGAGTTGTTGTACTTGCTGTTGGATCTCCTTAGTTTCTTCGGGGTTGACGCGGTAGGGAGCTTTGTTAGGTAGAGGTGCTCCAGGGATGAGGTCGATTCGGTGCTCAATGCCTCAAAGTAGAGGTAGACCCGGAGGTAGCTCATCGGGGAAAACATCTTGGAATTCCTGCAGAAGATAAGATAACACTAAAGGTAGATCGTGAGAGGTGTTAGTTTTTGGTTCCCCGTCATTGCACATAAGGATAAAGTGCATAACACTCGATAGGTTCTCACACACTTCTCTCATCTCACTTTTGGTGGCAAATAGGACAAAGTTTGTCTTGTCGTTCATCATGGAGGCACTCGGTTTTGGCTTGTGGCTCTCACTCTCTTTTGGGTGGATCACTTTCTCACTATTTTCTCCATGATGAATGGCTTGCTTGTCGGCGATCACTTGACTAGGAGACATAGGTCGTAGAACATATTTCTTCCCTTTCATCTTGAAGCTATAGTGATTGGTACACCCGTTGCGGATGACGTCGTGGTGAAATTTCCATGGTCGACCAAGAAGGAGGTAGCAAATGGACATCGGGACGACATCACACTCCAAAGTGTCTTCATATGCTCCAATTTTGAAGGAAACCTTGACCGTATGCTCAACTTTTATAATGCCGGAATCGCTTAGCCATTGGACCTTGTATGGATGCGGGTGCTTCATCTTGACCAACTGTAGCTTGGAGCATAGTTCTTCACTTGCCAAGTTGTGACAACTACCTCCATCAATGATGACCTTGACGAACCTTCCATTGATGCCGGCCTTTGTGTGGAAGATGTGGCATCTTTGGTCTTTGTCTTGTTGATGTTGAAGAGTCGAGACTTTGGAGACAACAAGAGCGGGGCTCGTATCCTCATCACAAAATACTGGATCATCTTCATCCTCGTTCACGCGCCGGTGCATGGACACTTGCTCAAGGGCTTCCATCTCCTCTTCACTCATGGAGTCATATGTTCCGTCGTCATTGAGGATCATGGTGCGCTTGTTTGTACATTGGAAGGACTTGTGGCCTCGGCCGCAAGTGAAACACTTGTAGGAGCTTGTCTTGATGGTCTCATCGGTTGGAGTAGATGATGAAGCACGTGGTTTGAAGTTGCTTGTAGTAGGAGGAGGACGACTTGAGGTTGTCGAAGTTTTCTTGTAACTTGACTTGTCGTCGTTGCTTGTAGATGGCTTGGTTGAGGTAGAAGTTGGAGGAGTCGTTGAAGCTTGGTTGTTGGAGAAGCCGTAGGTCTTGGATGAGTAATTGGCGTAGTTGAAGTCATCTTGCACTTGGCGTTCCGCTTTGGTAGCTTGATGCACGAGCTCAATGAGGTTGGAGTAGGGTTGGAAGTTGGCAATCTTCTTGATGGGATGATTGAGGCCATTCAAGAAATGTGCCATAGTTTTCTCATCATCTTTCGTGACATTGGCTCGTATCATGGCTATCTCCATTTCCTTGTAGTATTCTTCAACACTCTTTGTTCCTTGCTTGATTAGTTGGAGCTTCTTGAAGAGATCGCGGTTGTAGTAGGTGGGCACAAAACGTCTTGCATGAGATCTTTCATTTGAGCCCAAGTGGTGATAGGTGGTTCACCTCTTGCTTCTCGTCGCTCAAGGACTTGTTCCCACCATATGAGCACATAGTATTGGAACTCAAGTGATGCCATAGCGATCTTCTTCTCTTCCTCATAGTTGTGCAAACGAAAGATTTTGTTGACCTTCAATGACCATGATAGGTATTCTTCAAGATCATTGCTTCCATTGAACTTGGGCATGGTGAACTTTAGCTTGCCCTAGCGTTGTTCTTCATTTTGTTGTGGTCGAGGATGGTAATGACGCCCTTGACATGGAGGATTATCAACCTCATGTTGCTCTTGCCGTGGAGGATGGCCATAGTCAACTTGCTCTTGTTGAACTTGAGGTTGTGGAGGAGCTTGTCGAGCTTGAGGAGGAGGGTGAGGAACTTGACGTTGCACTCTTGGTTGGTAGTTTCGCTCTTGGATTTCTTCTCGAAGAGCTTCCTCTTGATTGCGCCTATCGCGGTTGCATTTGGCAATGGCTTATAAGCAACGTAGAATACACTCACCCAATCTTATGATCCCTTTGAGCCTGGGTGGCGGTCCATAGGAGAATACACTCACCCAATCCACGTCTACAAGCATGACATAGCAATTATAAGCAACATAGAAGTAACTCCCAAATGTTTGATAATAAACAGGGCCATAGTACTACCTCATCTACCTCCCAAAACCCACATATTAATCAGACCCTAACCACGCAAGTGTTTGAGGATTAATCTAATGCAATAAAACTGGGTAGTAAAGAGGTATGATCAAAGTGTTACTTGCCTTGCCGATGATCCGTGAAACCTAGAGACTCGTAGTAGCACGCTTCGCACTCCGGGTACTCTATCACAAACAAACAAGCATACAATAAGCACTCAACTAGAAGCACGGGTAAAACTCAAATAAGAGATCTAACCAGAAAGTTCAACTTAAGAACTTCGGTTTGCAAAAAGAATCAAATCAAACGAAGCAACGAAACTCAAACTGCGAAAAAACAAGCTTCGTTTACTAATCTGGACTTAAGTCAAATTTTACAGTAGCAAAACATTGTTAAGTTCATTAAACAGAAAGAGGGCTTTGAGACGAAACTCTAGGCGCTTGAATCACCTGATTCCGATAACGAGCAAAAAGATAAACTAAAACGAAAATCAGGGCAGAAATCGCGATCGAAAATAATCATGGAAAAACCCTGGAAAAAGAAAAACTGACGAACAAGCTAGTGAACGAACGTTCGCTATCTGCGGCTAACAGGTGAAAACCGTTCGTTAAAACGAACGAACGGGCATTCGCTAAATAACTAAAACTAAAAAAACCGATCTAAAAAAACAACCGCGGTTTCTAAAAAGAACCGACGGTTTTCTAACAAAAACCGCGGCTCTTGGGACGAACGGCGGCGGCGGTGGCATACTCCGGCGGCAGGGCAGCTGTCGGGTGGTGGTGGTGGGGTCGGGCGACGAGGCGGTGGCGGCGGACGGCGGCGGCGGCGACCTCGGGCGGCGGCGCGGATCGGGCGG
>NC_041381.1:284408369-284414021 GCF_002162155.2 Triticum dicoccoides | reverse complement strand
GGATCGGGCGGCGGCGGCGGCGTATCATGGCGGCGGCGGCGGGGAGCGGGCAGTGCTATGGTTTTAGGGGCGGGGCTTGCGGTCGGGCCTCCGGCTCTTAAAGGGCCGGCCGGGTCGGAGTCCTGGACGGACACGACCCGGTAAAGCGGTAACTTGTTTTAGATAATTCTGCGCAGAAAAACAAATAAAAGAAATACTAAACGGAATGAAAAAATCCTGAAATAAATTTTTCCTGTCCTCTAAAAATATAGCGGACGAAATGACCATTTATTTGGGCCTCTAATGCAATTTTAAAAAACACATATTTTTTCTAATTCAAATAAAATAGCGATAAAACTCTGAATAAAATTCTTATTTTCTTTTAATATTAAATCTCCAATATTTCTTTATTTTGGGAAAGTCATTTTATTCCCTCTCTTTTATTTTTATAAAAGAAATATTCGAAGAGAAAATAATTAAAATCAAATGGATCCTCTTTTGAAAATTTGAGAAAACTCAAATATGAAAACAACGAAATCCCCAACTCTCTCCGTGGGTCCTTGAGTTGCGTAGAATTTCTAGGATCAAGCCAAAATGCAATAAAATATAATATGCATTGATGATCTAATGTATAACATACCAAATTGGAAATTTGGGATGTTACAAACCTACCCCCCTTAAGATGAATCTTGCCCTCGAGATTCGGGTTGGCTAGAAAATAGGTGAGGGTGGTCCTTCCGTAGGTCTTCCTCTCTTTCCTAGGTGGCTTCATCCTCGGTATGGTGGCTCCACTGAACTTTGCAAAACTTGATAACCTTGCTGCGGGTGACTCGGCTGGCAAACTTGGGAATCTTGACTGATTTCTCCTCATAGGTCAAATCGCTATCCAACTGAATCACTTCTAGTGGAACTGTATCTCTCAGAGGGATATCGACCATCTCTGTGTGGCACTTCTTCAACTGGGAAACGTGGAACACATTGTGAACTCCTGACAATCCTTCAGGCAACTCCAACTTGTAGGTAACTTCTCCAATACGTTCCAAAACTCTGTATGGTCCCACGAAACATGGCGCTAACTTTCCCTTAACTCCAAAACGCTGAACTCCTCGAAGTGGGGACACACGAAGATACAATCTGTCTCCGACTTCGTAAACTGTCTCCTTGCGTTTAGAATCCGCATAGCTCTTCTGCCTGGATTGGGCTACTTTGTGTCTGTCGCGAATCAACTTAACCTTCTCTTCAGACTCTTTGATCAAATCTGGTCCAAACAACTGACAGTCTCCAACTTCATCCCACAACAACGGTGTCCTGCACATCCTTCCGTACAAAGCTTCAAAAGGGGCCATCTTCAAACTGGCTTGATAGCTGTTGTTGTAAGAGAACTCTGCATATGGCAAAATGTCGTCCCAACTAGATCCATAATCTAGCGCACAAGCTCTCAACATATCTTCCAGAATCTGATTGACTCTCTCGGTCTGTCCATATGTCTGTAGATGAAAGGCTGTACTGAACTCTAGCCTAGTACCCAAAGTTTCATGCAACTAAATCCAGAACTTTGAGGTAAACTGGGTTCCTCTATCTGATACAGTGGTCCTCGGAACTCCATGCAGACATACGATCCTAGTCATATATATCTTTGCCAACTTAGCACTGGTGTAAGTGGTTTTCACTGGGATGAAATGAGCTACCTTCGTCAAACAATCGACTACAACCCATATCGAGTCATAGCCTGAGTGAGTCCTGGGCAATCCCGTGATGAAATCCATGCCTAGCTTATCCCACTTCCATTCAGGTATTGGCAATGGCGGTAGCAATCCTGCTGGCTTATGATGCTCTGCCTTTACTCTTTGACATACATCACAAACTGCTACATACTCCGCAATATCCTTCTTCATTCCGGTCCACCAGAAACTGTCCTTTAAATCCAGATACATCTTCGTATTTCCTGGGTGAATTGAATACGGCAAATCATGGGCCTTCTGCAGAATCAACTTCCCGATCTCCGGGTCATTAGGCACATGTACGCGGTCCTCAAACCATAAGGTATCATGCTCATCCTCACAAAACCCCTTAGCTTTTCCTTTGATCATCCTTTCCTTGATCTTGGCAATCTCCTTGTTCGTCTTCTGAGCTTCTCTGATCTTATCCATCAAAGTAGGCTGAACCTCCAATGCTGCTACATAGCCTTTCAGAACTATTTCCAAACATAGCTCGCGAAGATCTTCTGCTAGCTCCTTGGGTAACTCTCGGGTCATGAGTGTGTTGACATGGCTCTTGCGGCTCAACGCATCGGCTACTACGCTAGCCTTTCCATGATGATAATGCAACCTCATATCATAATCCTTAATGAGCTCAAACCATCTCCTTTGCCTGAGATTCAACTCCTTCTGCGTGAAGATATACTTCAAACTCTTATGATTCGTGTACACCTCACAATGGTTTCCGATGAGAAAATGTCTCCATGTCTTCAACGCATGCACTACGGTTGCTAACTCCAAATCGTGTGTAGCATAACTTAACTCATGGGGTTTAAGCTATCGTGAGGCATATGAAACAACTCTTCCCTCCTGCATAAACACTGCTCCAAGTCCTCGATGAGAAGCGTCGCAATACACTTGATAATCCTTGCATTGATCTGGAAGAATCAACACTGGAGCTGTAACCAAACATTTCTTCAACTCCTGAGGACTGGCCTCACATTCCTCAGTCCATTTGAACTTGGTGTCCTTCTTCTACACTTGTAGGAGCTTGTCTTGACGGTCTCATCGGTTGGAGTAGATGTTGAAGCACGTGGCTTGAAGTTGCTTGTAGTAGGAGGAGGATGACTTGAGGTTGTCGAAGTTTTCTTGTTACTTGACTTGTCGTCGTTGCTTGTAGATGGCTTGGTTGAGGTAGAAGTTGGAGGAGTCGTTGAAGCTTGGTTGTTGGAGAAGCCATAGGTCTTGGATGAGTACTTGGCGTACTTGAAGTCATCTTGCACTTGGCGTTTCGCTTTGGTAGCTTGATGCACGAGCTCAATGAGGTTGGAGTAGGGTTGGAAGTCGGCAATCTTCTTGATGGGACGACTGAGGCCATTCAAGAAATGTGCCATAGTTTGCTCATCATCTTCCGTGAAATTGGCTCGTATCATGGCTATCTCCATTTCCTTGTAGTATTCTTCAAGACTCTTTGTTCCTTGCTTGATTAGTTAGAGCTTCTTGAAGAGATCGCGGTTGTAGTAGGTGGGCACAAAACATGCTCGCATGACATCTTTCATTTGAGCCCAAGTGGTGATAGGTGGTTCACCTCTTGCTTCTCGTCGCTCAAGGACTTGTTCCCACCATATGAGCACATAGTATTGGAACTCAAGTGATGCCATAGCGATCTTCTTCTCTTCCTCATAGTTGTGCAAACGAAAGATTTTGTCGACCTTCAATGACCATGATAGGTACTCTTCGGGATCATTGCTTCCATTGAACTTGGACATGGTGAACTTTAGCTTGCCCTATCGTTGTTCTACATTTTGTTGTCGTCGAGGATGGTGATGACGCCCTTGACGTGGAGGATTATCAACCTCATGTTGCTCTTGCCGTGGAGGATGTCCATAGTCAACTTGCTCTTGTTGAACTTGAGGTTGTGGAGGAGCTTGTCGAGCTTGAGGAGGAGGGTGAGGAGCTTGACGTTGCACTCTTGGTTGGTAGTTTCTCTCTTGGATTTCTTCTCGAAGAGCTTCCTCTTGATTGCGCCTATTGGGTTGCATTTGGCAATGGCTCGACTTGCTTCTTGAAGGGCACGTTGCGCCTCAAGAGCTTGTGCTTAACATTATTGTTGTTGAAGACGTTGAGCCTCGGCATCTTGTTCAACTTGATGTTGACGCGCTCGTTCTTCCTCTTGGCGACGTTGACGTTGTCGTTCTTGAGCTTGTGGAAAAGGGTCTTGGTTTGGTTGAGGATGATGTACTTGCTCGTCGACGCCCCCGATTCAATCGTACACTAATCATGCACGCAAATGTGTACGATCAAGATCAGGGACTCACGGGAAGATATCACAACACAACTCTAAAACATAAATAAGTCATACAAGCATCATAATACAAGCCAGGGGCCTCGAGGGCTCGAATACAAGTGCTCGATCATAGACGAGTCAGCAGAAGCAACAATATCTGAGTACAGACATAAGTTAAACAAGTTTGCCTTAAGAAGGCTAGCACAAACTGGGATACAGATCGAAAGAGGCGCAGGCCTCCTGCCTGGGATCCTCCTAACTACTCCTGGTCGTCGTCAGCGGGCTGCACGTAGTAGTAGGCACCTCCAGTGTAGTAGGGGTCGTCATCGACGGTGGCATCTGGCTCCTGGACTCCAGCATCTGGTTGCGACAACCAGAAAGAAAGGAAAGGGGGAAAAGGGGGGAGAAAGCAACCGTGAGTACTCATCCAAAGTACTCGCAAGCAAGGAAGTACACTACATATGCATGGGTATATGTGTAAGGAGGCCATATCAGTGGACTGAACTGTAGAATGCCAGAATAATAGGGGGATAGCTAGTCCTATCGAAGACTACGCTTCTGGCAGCCTCCGTCTTGCGGCATGTAGAAGAGAGTAGACTGAAGTCCTCCAAGTAGCATCGCATAGCATAATCCTACCCGGCGATCCTCTCCTCGTCGCCCTGTTAGAGAGCGATCACCGGGTTGTATCTGGCACTTGGAAGGGTGTGTTTTATTTAGTATCCGGTTCTAGTTGTCATAAGGTCAAGGTACAACTCCAAGTCGTCCTGTTACCAAAGATCACCGCTATTCGAATAGATTAACTTCCCTGCAGGGGTGCACCACATAACCCAACACGCTCGATCCCATTTGGCCAGACACACTTTCCTGGGTCATGCCCGGCCTCGGAAGATCAACACGTCGCAGCCCCACCTAGGCACAACAGAGAGGTTAGCACGCCGGTCTAAATCCTATGTGCGCAGGGGTCTGGGCCCATCGCCCATTGCACACCTGCACATTGCGTACGCGGCCGGTGAGCAGACCTAGCAACCTCCATTACAAAGGAAGTTGCGTTCACGCAGTCCAACCCGGCGCGCCCCGCTCAGTCGCTGACGTCACGAAGGCTTCGGCTGATACCACGACGTTGAGTGCCCATATCTTTCCCGCGTAGTTGGTTAGTGCGTATAGGCCAGTAGCCAGACTCAGATCAAATACCAAGATCTCGTTAAGCGTGTTAAGTATCCGCGAACACCGAACAGGGCCAGGCCCACCTGTCTCCTATGTGGTCTCAACCTGCCCTGTCGCTTCGCCACAAAGTAACAGTCGGGAGCCGTCGGGAACCCAGGCCCACCTCTACCGGGATGGAGCCACCTGTCCGTCCAGCCCCCACATTGGAATCGCTTGCGGGTACTCAACGAGCTGACCCGACTTTAGTCACCATCTGTATAATATGTATGTATGTATAGTATATACCCGTGATCACCTCCTGAGTGATCACGGCCCAATAGTATAGCAAGGCAGACTGACAAGAATGTAGGGCCAATGATGATAAACTAGCATCCTATACTAAGCATTTAGGATTGCGGGTAGGGTATCAATGTCTGTAGCAACAATGACAGGCTATGCATCAGAATAGGATTAACGGAAAGCAGTAACATGCTACACTACTCTAATGCAAGCAGTATAGAGGAGAATAGGCGATATCTGGTGATC
>NC_041381.1:284400361-284408293 GCF_002162155.2 Triticum dicoccoides | reverse complement strand
ACAAGGAGGGGTCGTCGGTGACGTAGTCAACCACAGGGGCATCAGCATCGTCACAGGGTCTACCGGAGAGAAGAGGGGGAAGAAACAGTAAATACATAGCAAGCAAGTGCATAACAGGACAACAAGCAGAGCTAGACGTGTTCTAACGCGGTATGAGGTGATACCGGTGAGGGGGGGAAACATCCGGGAAAGTATCCCCGGTGTTCCGTGTTTTCGGATAGATGAACTGGAGGGGGAAAGTTGCGTGTTCGATATGCTAGGGGTGTGTGGCGGACGAATGGGTTGCATATCCGGAATCGTCTCGTTGTTCTGAGCAACTTCCATGTTGAAAATAATTTAATCCGAGTTACGGATTAAAAGATATGATTTTCTAAAGATTTTATTAATTTCAGGAATTTAATTAATTATTTAATTTAATTCAAAAATGGATTTATGACATCAGCATGATGTCATGGTGATGTCAGCAGTCAACAAAGTTGACTGGTCAACCTGACCAGTGGGTCCCACTGGTCAGTGACACATTTTAATTAAACAATTTAGTTATCCTAATTAGTATTAATTAGGGGTGGGCCCCACTGCCATTGACTACTAAATTAACTTATTAACAGATCAGGTTAATTAGGTAACCAATGTGTAATTAGTTTAATTAGTTGGTTAATTTAATTAATCACAATTAAGTAAGTTAATTATTTCTTAAATTAATTATTTTTATTTTATTATTTTATTTTTATATTTTTTGAAAATACGTTCTGGGCGTGGGCCTCATCTGTCATACGCCCATAGGGGCCTATCGGGTTCGGGCGTGGTTTCGGGCCCAATCGGGCGCACGCCCAGGGGCGCCGTGGCGGACGAGGCCAGCGAGGTCGGGCGGCCACCGGAGGGGGACGCCGACAGGGGAGCAGCAGGGCGCCACCGGCGGCGCGGGCCGGCAGAAGCTGTCCCAGCAGCGACGAGCAGAGGGGGCGGCACGGCAGCACAAGTGCCTGCCGGAGGAACCAGAAGGGGGCGCGGGCGGCAAGGGGACGAGGCCATGGCGGGGCACGCGGGCACACGGGGAGGGCGCTAAGGAAAATACGGGGCGCGTGAGAGGAACAACGAAGGCAGGGGCGCGGGAGCGCTCCGCGAGCGGGCGTAGTGGCCGTGGCGGCGTTCGGTGATCCAGACGGCGCGACGGGACGTGACGGGGGGGGGAGAAGAGGAGGTCGGGGCCTCACCAAGGGAGTGTAGGGGACGGGGCAGTGGGGGTTGAGGAGGAGGACGAGGACGTCGCGACGAAGAGGAAGCAGGCCGGCGGGGTGGCTCCGGCATCGTGGTCTTCGTCGAGGAGGCAATCCGGGTGGCGCCGGATGAGGGCGAGGCGGCGGCGCACGTCGGAGAGGATGGGGCGGCGTCCAGCGAGGAGGCGAGGCAGTGAGGCGGCGAGGGCAGCACCAACGCGGACCAGGTCGGCGACGGCGACGAGCGCAGGGAAGGGGCGGTGACGGCGTCAGGCGGCGGTGTCCGAGACGTCGAGCGACGACGGGGTCGGGCCTTTCCCCGATCCAGATGGGATCGAGAGGAGAGGGGGAGGAGTGGAGGAAGGCGTGGGGAATCGAGGGGAGGGGAGTGGAGTAGGGTTCGGTGTCCCCTGGGGGTTAGTAGGTGAGGTGGGGTGGGCCGGTCCGGCCGGGCCAGCCTGTAGCTAGCTGGGCCATTCGGCCCAGGGAGAGGGGTTCTTTTCTTTTGTCTCTTGTCTTTTTTAGTTTTGTTTTCTGTTTTCTTTTAACCTTTGTATTTTCTTTCATTATTTCTTTTCTATTTTAATTCATTTAAAAGTATTTAGGCATTTTATAAAATTATGTTTACTTTATTATAATTACCCTTGTAATATCCGGCACCCACCAAACATTTTTGTTTCAACTTTTGAAAACTTTTATTATTGACATTAATTTGAGTTTGAATTTTGAAGCAGTTTTGAATTAACCCGAGGTTAACTACAGTGACAGAGGTGACGTGGCACCATTAACGTGAGATTACTGTAGCATGATTATCCGGGCGTCACAATTCTCCTCCACTACAAGAAATCTCGTCCCGAGATTTAAGAGGTAGTGAAAGGGGGGAAGGTTTGGTAACGAATCTAGCGGGTCTTCTCATTCTGGCTTGCTCTTCTCGAAGAGACCGGTCCAATACATTGATTTCTTCATTCCTTTGCTTCCGGTCATCATGATGAAGTCGACATCCTTTCGTTGGGATCTTCATCATACTTACGAATAGGTAACGGGGCAGATCGGCAACGACAGAATGCTATAAGGGTAATAATCCGGGATTAACCCATGAATGAGTATATGAGTACCTCTCGAGTTGAACAAATAAAACACATCGAGAGTGAGGTTCGAAGGTACAATAAGAGGTTCCAAGCAGATAGATAGTTGCTCGAAGTCCGAACCAGAGTGAGAAAGGGGTTCAGAGCAGCGAGAGTAAGTATAGCGTCTGATACCAGAATAGAGCACTAGGAAGGTGGCCCGTGAGTTAAATACAAAGCCAAGCATGGGGAATAACCATTATAAATAGGATTGTATAGGTGAGTCAAGTTTCGATCCTGTGAAACTGTGGGTTATGGGCCCACCATGTGGTTTAAAAGTAGGAAGGGCGATGACGTCTTGCATGATCATGTAAGCAAGGATGTCAGAGGATAGCCTATCAGTTATGTTGACTGCATCGTTGGTACCAAGGGCGAGGGACGAAGAGAACCATTTTCCTGCTCGTTGAAACGAGGCGGACCAATAGGCAAAGTTCTCGTCCATCGGTGGTTTACCAAAATGTCATCAACAATAGTAACACGGTCTTACTGATAAGGTTGTACACCACGTTGTTTACATAAGCAGGGAGGTATTACTGCTTATGTCATACCGACCACAGAAAGGTTAAAACAATGGAAAGGAAATGTGATCAACAGATTAAACAGAACAACTCAAAGGAAAATGTGTTTAAACACATATTTCAGGGGTATATCCTTTCCAAGGGCAAGCAGAGCATGATATCCATGGTAGGATATGCAGTAGAAAACCATTTAGGTAAGGGCAGAGGAATTTCATGACATTACCCAAACAACGGTGTTTGGATAGTTGACCAACAAACATTCTGCATGGTGCTACAAATGTGCTTATCGTAAAATCGGAGTACCAGAGACACGCTTCGAGATAGCATTGACATTGTCTTCAAGCAAAGGTCAGACTTAGGATACACGAGGGATCCATCAGGAACAACCTGTAGAATAAGTCTTACAATTTCCTCATGGATGAATGGATAAGCTTGCTAAAAGGAAACTATAACAATAGGTCCTCCGACCAGGTGTGCTAGGCATGATATCACCTTACCGGGTCATATAAGGACCAATGTTATAACTCTTGAAAATGTGTTCCACCCATCATATCTGACCGAGATTCAGATATGACTATTATTAGGATACCTCAGACTTTGGATGCTTGAGAAAAGAGGTGCAACACAATTTAGACGAGATGACATTGCAGATTCTCGAGAAATGAACTATGGAAGCGAGTTCCGAAACAAGAGTTCATCAATAAACCAAGGAGAGAGTGAGGAGTTAGCTGATAGACTCAGCGACAATTCATCAAGAATTCCAACAAGATGTATTTCCACAACTATGTGAACAAGGAGATAACATTAGCCAGATCAGATGACTTAATGATGTATGCTGGAGGAAAACATACACAATTAAACATTGACTGGAAGGTGCACCCGAAATATGGGTTGGGTTGCACGACCAACGTCGGAATGGCGACTGAGCAACCAACACACCAAATTGGAATTATTGTCCAATAATTTCGAAGCAATAGGGTTGCTAGAGATATTAAATTTGCGCAACAGAGTTCACTCAACACGGGGACCAAGAAAAGAATGGTGATGGCGAGAAGCATCACCGTATCACAAATCCTTAAGAGGTGGTGTAATTCTCACAACATTGATGACATAAGAGATGGTAATGTTCCGAGTAAAGAAGAACAATTGCTGGTTGGCAGGGAACTCAAGGTATAACACCAAACACGAACAAGCTGTGTTGGTGGGAAGGCAATAAAGTGGCCGATGATAATAAAATTCATCGAGGGCAAGGATGGTATTCCTCATCATGAATTCAATTGATATCCTAGAAGATCTCAGAATGCTGATGATGATCATGACACATTTGTTGAGAGATTTCATGAAGATGTAATCAACCGGTGATGACATCAAGTCACGGGAATGATGAAGCGAAAGGTTATTGGAACCAAGGGTACGACACAAACTCGAAATCAAGTTTGTTGTTCAATAAGAAATGATATGACAAGGAACATGGGCGTAAGCTTAGCTCATCATCAAAAATTGTGCTCCGGAAAGAAGGACCAGGTAGCACAGTTAAAATTTAGCACAATAATGATATAGCCGATCAGGCTAGCAATGACTTGAAGGATTAATAAACACATAAGCAATGAAGAATACTTAGAGTTATTGAATCGAAGTGCGGAATTGATTCACTTATCAGTGTTCTCGGTTGACAACAACCCAGAACCCAGGAAAATTGGAATCGGTGAGAAATAACAGTTGATGAAGAATCCATAAGAAGTTATGTAGTTCCATGATATTCTCGCGATACCAGAGGGTATACTCAAGGGTAGAGCGGGATAGAGGTTGGAAAAGTGAAATCATTTGCAGAAGGCAAGCACTTAAACTTGTCCAAGAAATGGGATCAAAGAAGAACAATATGGTCGAAACAACGGTCGCAAAAGACCAATCATAGGTAAGAGAAGAAGTTATAACAAGGGAATTATTATTACTACGAGAAGCTTCCATGATAAGTTCCACCTCGGGTCCATGGGCATGGACACAAAGTTCAAGGTCGACCCCTACTTCTCCAAAGCATAACCTTACATTCACTTCTCGTTTCGATAATGGCATTAGTGTTGAAAGTTTTACCTGGTGAAATACCAGATGAGTATGACCCGTGAAAACTTCCAAGTTCACACATAGTAAGGAAGGCATAGGTTCAACCCATCAGGGCATCTTAGGAACATATACCACAAGCTTCAAGAGTAAATATCACCAGCTCGAAAGCAGAGCATGGTTGGCAAAAGGAGAGGATACAATTTACCAAAGGCATTATGTATCGAAGAAATAACTCACAAGGTGATTAATTATGAAGGACACTGTCGGATAATAATCCAACAGTGGATATGGCGATCCACAATGGAGTTGATGTGAGTATCGATACCCAAAGCAGAGGAAGAAAGAATGCAAATGCATCGGTTTATAGAACATCTGAATAATTCAACATTTAAATAACAAAGGAATTATGATTTTCAAATCAAGGATTAGGAGAAACCGCTCTGATCAAGGATGGATAAGTTGAATAGTCTTAGTGGTACAATCGATGGCAATCTGATTGGCTGAGAACCAGCTCATGTTCGAAAGACGTCTGAGCCAGAAAGATACTTTATAAGGATCAACTGATGATTGCATGCATTCGCAACATATTGAATCAAGGGACGCAAAACGATAGTGACAAAAGATGCCAATAAGATTACCAGACTTATGGTATTAACCAGAATGCAAGCAAGCAAGAATTTCAAGAGCAACAGGCTACTCAGGGTTTTCGAAAGGTCGAATGGCACTTTGAAGACTTTTGTGAAACACCTGAACAACTGGGGATGAGCGGATACTCGATAAGTGCAAGGAATTATCCGTAGGGGTTATTCATTAGGCAAGAAATGCAGGGCAGTAAGCTCAAAGTATTTTCGGAACAACAGAGAGCAGTTCGGGCCATCTTGTAATAACAAGATCAATGGGATTGAATGTAGGCAAGTGTGTTCAGTTATCCATACAGATAATAGGGGTAGGGAATTTGCAAAAGCGGTCGACACAAGCGTCTCGGGAAAACAACGAATAACATCTTCGAAACCTCCTGGTGCAGCAGGCGATCAATGTAATAAGGGGCTCTCCGGGAGGAAGTAGTTACGAGAACCTAGAGTCAGATTAAGCAAAATCATTTAACCCGAGTAGAAGAGAGATCAGAGTCCCAAAGTATAGACGAGGAGTGAAAGATCCTAATACCACCCAATGGCGACATGGGCCCGTAAGCCGCACAGCCATGTTAGTAAAAGTTTTGTAATAACTAGACTCAACTTCCGCCAAGGAGTTGGAAAGGGGATTCCTACAGGCAGTCGGCTTTGATACCAACTTGTGACGCCCCCGATTAGATCCTACACTAATCATGCACGCAAATGTGTACGATCAAGATCAGGGACTCACGGGAAGATATCACAACACAACTCTAAAACATAAATAAGTCATACAAGCATCATAATACAAGCCAGGGGCCTCGAGGGCTCGAATACAAGTGCTCGATCATAGACGAGTCAGCGGAAGCAACAATATCTGAGTACAGACATAAGTTAAACAAGTTTGCCTTAAGAAGGCTAGCACAAACTGGGATACAGATCGAAAGAGGCGCATGCCTCCTGCCTGGGATCCTCCTAACTACTCCTGGTCGTCGTCAGCGGGCTGCACGTAGTAGTAGGCACCTCCGGTGTAGTAGGGGTCGTCGTCGATGGTGGCGTCTGGCTCCTGGACTCCAGCATCTGGTTGCGACAACAAGAAAGAAAGGAAAGGGGGAAAAGGGGGGAGAAAGCAACCGTGAGTACTCATCCAAAGTACTCGCAAGCAAGGAAGTACACTACATATGCATGGGTATATGTGTAAGGAGGCCATATCAGTGGACTGAACTGCAGAATGCCAGAATAAGAGGGGGATAGCTAGTCCTATCGAAGACTACGCTTCTGGCAGCCTCCGTCTTGCGGCATGTAGAAGAGAGTAGACTGAAGTCCTCCAAGTAGCATCGCATAGCATAATCCTACCCGGCGATCCTCTCCTCGTCGCCCTGTTAGATAGCGATCACCGGGTTGTATCTGGCACTTGGAAGGGTGTGTTTTATTTAGTACCCGGTTCTAGTTGTCATAAGGTCAAGGTACAACTCCAAGTCATCCTGTTACCGAAGATCACGGCTATTCGAATAGATTAACTTCCCTGCAGGGGTGCACCACATAACCCAACACGCTCGATCCCATTTGGCCGGACACACTTTCCTGGGTCATGCCCGACCTCGAAAGATCAACACGTCGCAGCCCCACCTAGGCACAACAGAGAGGTCAACACACCGGTCTAAATCCTATTCGCGCAGGAGTCTAGGCCCATCGCCCATTGCACACCTGCACGTTGCGTACGCGGCCGGTGAGCAGACCTAGTAACCTCCATTACAAAGGAAGTTGCATTAACGCAGTCCAACCCGGCGCGCCCCGCTCAGTCGCTGACGTGACGAAGGCTTTGGCTGATACCACGACGTCGAGTGCCCATATCTTTCCCGCGTAGTTGGTTAGTGCGTATAGGCCAGTAGCCAGACTCAGATCAAATACCAAGATCTCGTTAAGCTTGTTAAGTATCCGCGAACACCGAACAGGGCCAGGCCCACCTCTCTCCTAGGTGGTCTCAACCTGCCCTGTCGCTCCGCTAGAAAGTAACAGTCAGGGGCCGTCGGGAACCCAGGCCCACCTCTACCGGGATGGAGCCACGTGTCCGTCCAGCCCCCACATCGGAATCACTTGCGGGTACTCAACGAGCTGACCCGACATTAGTCACCATCTGTATAATATGTATGTATGTATAGTATATACTTGTGATCACCTCCCGAGTGATCACGGCCCAAAGGTATAGCAAGGCAGACTGACAAGAATGTAGGGCCAATGATGATAAACTAGCATCCTATACTAAGCATTTATGATTGCGGGTAGGGTATCAATGACTGTAGCAAAAATGACAGGCTATGCATCAGAATAGGATTAACGGAAACCAGTAACATGCTACACTACTCTAATGCAAGCAGTATAGAGGAGAATAGGCGATATC
>NC_041381.1:284399467-284400230 GCF_002162155.2 Triticum dicoccoides | reverse complement strand
TCGTCACAGGGTCTACCAGAGAGAAGAGGGGGAAGAAACAGTAAATACATAGCAAGCAAGTGCAGAACAGGACAACAAGCAGAGCTAGACGTGTTCTAACGCGGTATGAGGTGATACCGGTGAGGGGGGGAAACAACCGGGAAAGTATCCCTGGTGTTCCGTGTTTTCGGACAGATGAACCGGAGGGGGAAAGTTGCGTGTTCGATATGCTAGGGGTGTGTGGCGGACGAACGGGTTGCATATCCGGAATCGTCTCGTTGTTCTGAGCAACTTCCATGTTGAAAATAATTTAATCCGAGTTACGGATTAAAAGATATGATTTTCTAAAGATTTTATTAATTTCAGGAATTTAATTAATTATTTAATTTAATTCGAAAATGGATTTATGACATCAGCATGATGTCATGGTGATGTCAGCAGTCAACAGAGTTGACTGGTCAACCTGACCAGTGGGTCCCACTGGTCAGTGACACATTTTAATTAAACAATTTAGGTATCCTAATTAGTATTAATTAGGGGTGGGCCCCACTGCCATTGACTACTAAATTAACTTATTAACAGATCAGGTTAATTAGGTAACTAATGTGTAATTAGTTTAATTAGTTGGTTAATTTAATTAATCACAATTAAGTAAGTTAATTATTTCTTAAATTAATTATTTTTATTTTATTATTTTATTTTTATATTTTCTGAAAATACGTTCTGGGCGTGGGCCCCATCTGTCATAGGCCCATAGGGGCCTATCGGGTTCGGGCGTGGTTTC
>NC_041381.1:284390312-284399048 GCF_002162155.2 Triticum dicoccoides | reverse complement strand
AAGAGGAAGCAGGCCGGCGGGGTGGCTCCAGCGTCGTGGTCTTCATCGAGGAGGCGATCCGGGTGGCGCCGGACGAGGGCGAGGCGGCGGCGCACGTCGGAGAGGATGGCGAGGCATCCAGCGAGGAGGCGAGGCGGTGAGGCGGCAAGGGCGGCGCCAACGCGGACCAGGTCGGCGACGGCGACGAGCGCAGGGGAAGGGGCGGTGACGGCGTCAGGCGGCGGCGTCCGAGACGTCGAGCGGCGACGGGGTCGGGCCTCTCCCCGATCCAGATGGGATCGAGAGGAGAGGGGGAGGAGTGGAGGAAGGCGTGTGGAATCGAGGGGAGTGGAAGGAGTAGGGTTCGATGTCCCCTGGGGGTTAGTAGGTGAGGTGGGTGGGCCGGTCCGGCCGGGCCAGCCTGTAGCTAGCTGGGCCATTCGGCCCAGGGAGAGGGGTTCTTTTCTTTTGTCTCTTGTCTTTTTTTTTTAGTTTTGTTTTCTGTTTTCTTTTAACCTTTGTATTTTCTTTCATTATTTCTTTTCTGTTTTAATTCATTTAAAAGTATTTAGGCATTTTATAAAATTGTGTTTACTTTATTATAATTACCCTTGTAATATCCGGCACCCACCAAACATTTTTGTTTCAACTTTTGAAAACTTTTATTATTGACATTAATTTGAGTTTGAATTTTGAAGCGGTTTTGAATTAACCCGAGGTTAACTACAGTGACAGAGGTGACGTGGCACCATTAACGTGAGATAACTGTAGCATGATTATCCGGGCGTCACAGTGAGGAACTTGACGTTGCACTCTTGGTTGGTAGTTTCTCTCTTGGATTTCTTCTCGAAGAGCTTCCTCTTGATTGCGCCTATCGGGTTGCATTTGGCAATGGCTCGACTTGCTTCTTGAAGGGCACGTTGCGCCTCAAGAGCTTGTGCTTCACATTATTGTTGTTGAAGACGTTGAGCCTCGGCGTCTTGTTCAACTTGATGTTGACGCGCTCGTTCTTCCTCTTGGCGACGTTGACGTTGTCATTCTTGAGCTTGTTGAAAAGGGTCTTGGTTTGGTTGAGGATAATGTACTTGCTCGTCGACTTGCTCTTGTGAATGATTCCCGTGTAGAGGATTGCGAGATGCATGACGGTCTTGACGCGTGGCTCGTCGAAGAGTGTTTGATGTCGGTGTACTTAAGCCGGGTAAGGTGTCGTCGGAGTGTCGACTTGAGAGGCTCCGTCTTGAGTATGAAGAAGTGGAAGGAGGGTGGTTCACCAACAAGGCGCGGATCTCATCCATTCTTGCATCGTTCTCTTGCTTGTGAGCTTAACAAGATATGCACCACGCTGATATGGTATGTATGCTTATGGAGAGTATGATCACTAATATGCACAAGTCACGTTGCCGGCAATACTCAATGGCTAGTCTCGATGGGTAGGTGATGCAAAAGTAAGGGTATGGTGGTTATCAATGCAATGGCAAGGCTTAGACAAAGATGTCGTCGATGTTACCATCCGTAGCGATGATGAGTAGTCGACGAAGATGAGCAGTGGTGATGTTGATGTCGCGCCGTACCTATTTAGCCGAAACACAATAGGACACGGGAAACCACAACTCAAATTCTCAAACCCAAAGTCGAATGGTTGTACGGAGGGGTATGTCGTGGGGTTGGCGGGTGAAGGTGGTGGTGGTCGAAGTGGGGGTGTGCGGAGGCGTAGGTGGTGGAGGAGAAAAACTGCAGAAAATGCAGTTTCAGCAAACGAAGCCGGATGATCCGGGGGAGGAGCCGGATGATCCGGGCGAGTCCGGACGATCCGGGTCAATGTCCGGATGATCCAGGCAGGTCAACTGCGCGCGGGATGGCTCGGGATGAACTCGAAAAGTGGGAGAATTTTGATGATTTCATGGATTTTGGATGGATTTCGAGGGTGAGATGGTGGGGGAAAGGCAAGATCCACGAGTTACACAATGAATCGACGGACCAAAATCAACAAAACATCATCAAAACCAACAAATAACAAAAAAAATTGGGGGCAATTTTTGGTGGGAATTTTCGGATTTAGGACGAAATCAACAAAATCAAGCTAGAAAAAGAGGGGTAGGGGCTCCAAAAACGTGATCAACGTGGCCAATGATACCAAGATGATGTAGGGTAGAACCCTAGAGGCCGATCTTTCACGTTTGGAGCGGATCCCTACGAAGAACATGAGGAGGGAAACGAGGGAAGAAATGCGAGAGAACACTCAACCAACGAGAATAAAGTCACACATGTGCTAGATCATTTAAACACAAAGGAGTACAAGATCCAAATCCAACAAAGGATGATACATAGGGTAACCGGTTCTTCTCCGTGAGGAGGTCTTGAAGATGGTCTTCTCCGAAAGGAGGTCTTGAATCCAACAAGGATCTTCTCCGAAGAGGTGTCGGTCCCTCGCGGTGGAGTAGATCCGGGTGGATGGGCAAGGCTCTATCTCAAAATATGAGCTATCACAATGCTAAATCTAGTAGAGAGGAGGAGGAGTCCTATATATAGGCTAGGGGGACGAAGGGGTACATGGGCCTTAACCCAACACACGCACGCAGGCGGGGTCCGGATGATCCGGGTGAGGAGCTGGATGATCCGGGCTCTGTCCGGATGATCCGGGTGGAGGCCCGGATGAGCTGGTGACGCAGGCGGTGGCGACGCATGTCCAGGCGGGGGTCCGGATGTCCGGTTGGTGTCCAGATGATCCAGGACGTCGTCCGGATGGTCCGGCTTCGGGGTCCAGCTTTGAGTGTCTTTGGGCGAATTAGCCGGATTGTCCGGACCGGGGTCCGGATCGTCTGGGTTTTGTCCAGATCGTCTGGGCCCTCATCCGGATCGTCCAGCCAGCTTGGGACTTGGCAGTTTTCCTCTCCGTCTTCATGCATGTCTTCCGCTTCTGGTTCTCCTTGCTTCCTAGCTTCTCCATGGCTAACTCCTTGGTACCTGAGTATGCAAAGCGTCTCCGTTTGAGGTAGTAGCCATGTCTCGTGTGATTCAAAAGGGAGTTGTGAGAGGAGTGATGTCACCTCGATTTCGAGAGTTCTTGCACGTGCTCTAGTCATAGGTCCAAGTGGTGTTGTAGGAGATGTAGATGCGTCCATGGGGATGATCCTGGGATGCTCCGCATCAAGACCCAAATCCAACAAGGGACAATACATAGGGTAACCGGTTCTTCTCCGTGAGGAGGTCTTGAAGAGGGTCTTCTTCAAAAGGAGGTCTTGAATCCAACAAGGATCTTCTTCGAAGAGGTGTCGGTCCCTCGCGATGGAGTAGATCCGGATGGATGAGCAAGGCTCTATCTCAAAATATGAGCTATCACAATGCCGACCCTCTCTAGGAGGAGGAGGAGGTCTATTTATAGTCTAAGTGCAAATGGGGGTGAAGTGAAAGGTTACATGGGCCTTGAGGGAGTCCAGGATTAAGGGGTCCTCGGACAGCCGGACTATATACTTTGGCCGGACCGTTGGGCTATGACATACAAGATAGAAGACTTCGTCCCGTGTCCGGATGGGACTCTCCTTTGCGTGGAAGGCAAGCTTGGCGATTCGGATATGTAGATTATTTTCTCTGTAACCGACTTTGTGTAACCCCAACCCCCTCCGATGTCTATATAAACTAGAGGGTTTAGTCCGTAGGACAACGATCATAATCTCATAGGCTAGACTTCTAGGGTTTAGCCATTATGATCTCGTGGTAGATCAACTCTTGTAATACTCATATTTGTCAAGATCAATCAAGTAGGAAGTAGGGTATTACATCCATAGAGAGGGCCTGAACCTGGGTAAACATTGTGGCCCCTGCCTCATGTTACCATTAGCCTTAGACGCACAGTTCGGGACCCCCTACCGAAGATCCGCCGGTTTTGACACCGGCATTGGTGCTTTCATTGAGAGTTCCACTGCGTCGTCACCAGAAGGCTTGATGGCTCCATCAATCATATACAACAACGCAGTCCAGGGGGAGATTTTCCTTCCCGGATAGATCTTCGTATTTGGTAACTTTGCACTGCGGGCCAACTCGCTTGGCCATCTGGAGCAGATCGACAGCTACGCCCCTGGCCATCAGGTCAGATTCGGAAGCCTGAATTTTGTGTCCAATATCCGCGGAGACTTGATCTTCGAGGGATTCGAGCCCATGACGGCTGTCCCCTGCCACCACGATGAACATGACCTAGATCCGTCATCCGACCGTGCTCAGGAGATAGCGCCTGTGACCGCTCCGGCCCTAGATCTGGAGCAGACCGCGTCGTCCAAAGACGGGAGGCTTAACCCCGCCGCGGAAGCCGCAGACTTAGCGGCGCTCGAGCCGCACATAGACCCAACATCGAGCTGGGCTTGTGCCACCAGAACCTCGGACTCGTCTCCGACCATGGGTTCCGCACCGCGTGCATCCGCGTCCATCGAACCTGATTGGGCGCCGATCTTGGAGTTCAGCTCCGCAGACATCTTCCAGCGCTCGCCTTTTGGCGACATGTTAAACTCATTAAAATCCCTCTCCTTGTCGGGGGACTCTCGACCGAACTATGTCCGACTCGAATGGGAAGTGGATGACAAAGAGCTTCGTTTCCCACCCACCGCCCACTTTATAGCCACTGTCGAAGACTTAACCGACACGCTGGATTACGACTCCGAGGACATCGACAGTATGGACGACGATGCCGGAGAGGAGCAAGCACAAAAACCACCACCCTTAGGGCAGTGGACAACTACATCCTCATACGATATATACATGATGGACACACCTAAAGAGAAGGAGGCCGACGGGGATAACAGCATGCCTGTCGATTAACCCCCCAAGCGCCGGCGTCCGAAATGCCGACCTCGATCCGGCAAAAGGAAATACAACAACATTGTGACGTACGACGATGATAATCTGAACCAAGCCGAGGACCCGGTAGACCC
The DNA here is from genome assembly GCF_002162155.2 of Triticum dicoccoides. NCBI lineage: Eukaryota > Viridiplantae > Streptophyta > Magnoliopsida > Poales > Poaceae > Triticum > Triticum dicoccoides. Next base: position 284,394,147 of record NC_041381.1, on the reverse strand, counting down.
AGTGTTGGAGCAGGGCGTGCGAGAGGATGGCGAACACAGTCTGGAGACGTTGTCTGACCGCAGCGATGCCGAAGATAACAACTATCAACCTGTCTCTGAAGAGGAGATCAGCTTGGGCGACGACGAATTCGTCATCCCAGAAGAACCATTAGAACAAGAACGCCTCCATCAAAGGCTTATCGCCACCGCAAGGAGGTTGAAAAAGCAGAAGCAACGGCTTAAAGCCGCACATGATACGCTCAATGATAAATGGAACAAAGTGCTAGACGCTGAGGAGAAATACGACGGTAATCACCAAACAAAGAGCTATCCTAAGCGTAAGCTGCTACCTGAATTCGACGATGAGGCCATTGCGCCTGTACCGCCGAAAAACAATACGGCTGACAAGCCGGACCGACCACCTCGTGGTCGAGATAGAGCGGCTAGCAATGCCACACACAAACCTGCACCCCCTCCCCGTAAAGGAAGGGAGGTCGCAGCTCAGGACCAGACACACGATCTACGTGAAGACCTGGACAAAAAGGCCAGCAAAACCAGGTCCATCTATGGATCCAGGGAATGTGGTCCTATATGGGATCATGATTATCAAACCAAATACGCCGGTCACTCACCAGTTCGGAACCAATACCGAACATTACAACCGTCGGACACACGCCACGACAAAGTCAAATACAGGGGTGCCGCACACCCCCTGTGCTTCACCGGTGAGGTGCTGGAACACGATTTTCCAGAAGGGTTGAAACTCGTAAACATCGAGGCATATGATGGAACGACAGACCCCACGGTTTGGATAGAAGACTTCATTCTTCACATCCACGTGGCTCGCGGAGATGTTCTCCACGCCATTAAATACTTACCCCTCACGCTAAAAGGACCAGCTCGGCACTGGCTAAAAAGCCTCCCTGAAAACTCCATCGGAAACTGGGAAGAACTTGATGACACTTTTCGGGCCAATTTCCAAGGGACCCATGTCAGGCCCCCAGATGTAGACGACGTAAGTCACATAATCCAACAACCCGGAGAATCAGCCCGTAAACTTTGGAACCGGTTTCTCACTAAGAAGAGCCAAATCATCAACTGTCTGGACGCTGAAGCTTTAGCGGCTTTCAAACACAATGTCCGGGACGAATGGCTAGCCAGGCACCTTGGCCAGGAAAAGCCAAGAACAATGGCAGCCTTAACTACACTAATGACCCGCTTTTGCACGGGCGAGGACAGCTGGTTAGCCCATAGCAGCACCAGCAACCGCAACACATCTGAAGTCAGTGATGGTAATGGAAAACCATGACGCAACAAAAACAAACGTCGAAACAATGAAGAAAGCCTAGACAATACAACGGTAAACGCCGGATTTAGGGGCTCCAGACCCGGTCAATGGAAGAAGCCATTTAAAGGCAACAAAGACGGTCCATCCAACCTAGGTAAAATTCTAGACAGGCCCTGCCAGATCCACGGTACTACTGATAAACCAGCCAATCATACCAACAGAGAATGTTGGGTCTTCAAGCAGGCCGGCAAACTCAACGCCGAACACAAAGGGAAGGGACCTCAGAGCGAGGACGAGGATGAATCTCGCCAGCCGAACACGGGGGGACAGAAGAAATTTCCACCGGAGATCAAAACAATGAACATGATCTATGTCACTCACATCCCAAAGAGGGAGCGCAAACACGCACTCCAAGATGTCTATGCCGTCGAGCCCGTCACCCCCAAATTCAACCCATGGTCGACCTGCCAGATCACCTTTGATCGCAGGGATCATCCGACTAGTATCCGTCACGGGGGTTCGGCTGCCCTAGTGCTCGACCCAATAATCGATGGATACCACCTCACTCGAGTCCTCATTGACGGCGGCAACAGTCTCAGTCTGAAATATCAGGACACTGTCCGCAAGATGGGGATAGACCCGTCAAGAATCAAGCCAAGCAGCACTACCTTTAAAGGAGTCATACCGGGCGTGGAAGCCCGCTGCACGGGCTCTCTAACATTGGATGTTGTATTCGGCTCTCCTGACAACTTTCGAAGCGAAGAACTAATCTTCGACATAGCTCCATTCCGAAGTGGCTATCATGCACTACTCGGAAGAACAACCTTCGCCTGTTTTAATGCAGTCCCGCATTATGCTTATCTAAAACTCAAAATGCCTGGACCACGTGGCGTCATTACGGCCAGTGGAAATACAGAGCACTCTCTTCGTACAGAAGAATACACGACGGCTCTAGCAGTCGAAGCACAAAACGGCCTATTCAAGCCAAGCAACTCATCGTTCGTTAAGACCGCAGACACGGCTAAACGTGTCCGGCGCACACCTCAGTGCACCAGCTAAGATAAATCCGAGCTTGATTAGCAGCTACGCCCCCATCGACCGCCCCATAAGGAGACAAACTCAAAATTCCTTGGGCGGTGTTGGGGGAACTCTGCACGCAAAAAGTCCATAGTTCGGCTCGACCCTGTTCGGACTCCAGAAGTTATCTTCCACGGTTCATTAAAACGAATCTGCTTTACTTACGGCCACACCAAATTCTTTTACCTGGTTTTTTCATTTTTACAGATGGCCATCATACTATACCCTTCAAGGACACTTCACAACAGAGACAAAGGCGCAGACGTGCAGCAGGGCCCCAAATTAAGGTTTCTTTTTAGATTAAGACCCTGTGTAAACCTTTTTTTATCTCTTTTTGTTTTATACTTTCCTGGCATGTAAAATGTCCAAGAAAGATATCGACATTATCCGTAAATATACGGCTCACCGTACTAAAGTGGATGTTATAGAAGCAACTTGGTTCATATTGTGTTTTGAGATTTATACTCTCACTACCTGCGCTCTTTCCCCACGTCGGATTGCCATACGTGCCTTGATACCAGGGTCTATCACTAGGGGTTGTATTCAGCCCGGTGTATATTGAAAAGTCTGGACACCTGTAGGGAGTGTTCGGTGTCGCTAGTTTGGCCTTATATGCATCAGCTCCGAATCATGTCTTTGGTCAATAGTTGGGTTGCCTGGCTCCTGTGCTTACTACCTTACGTTCCGCTATATCGGCTAGGGTAGTAAAGGAGAACTACTGCAATTATGTCCTGGCTCGTCCGGATGAGCACCTCAGTAGAGAAAGCCGAAAACTGATTGTCATGTTGCGGCGAGAGCTGGTCAACCACTCGATGACTCATAGGAATCTTCGCGATTCCCTCCGTGTTAAACGAAGGACCGTCCTTCTGGTCACCTATGTAAACGCACCGTATTCGGATAACCGCGGACATACTAGGGGCTATATAGTAGCCCCATGTAGTGACCAGACCTCAAACAGTCTGATCTCTATGCATCAATGTCATCCCTGGATCGGTAATGCTGATACGCATAGTACTTGAAGGATTTATAACAGAGTAGCAATCACACACTTATTACATCGAATGTCTCAAAAGACAACTTATTACAATAAATATGGCTTAAGGACATCTTAATATGATAACAGCAGAAGGCTTGGAAGATAAAGTGAGTCCATCAACTCGAACGACATCACGGAGTGAAAGATCACGACCTAAGGCACCTTACTCGTCGTCTAAAAAGTCTGCAACATGAACGTTGCAGCCTGAAATGTGTCAGCACATGGAATATGCTGGCAATGTAACACAAGAGAGTAATGAACAGAATAATGCTATCACTACATGCATATATGGCTGGTGGAAAGCTCTATGGTTATAGTTTTGCATAAAGCCAATTTTCCCCTACTACAAAGGAATAAACTTAATTTAACTATCATGGTGGTTGTTAAACATTGAGAAGGTTCACCCAATTCAATCCCAATTAAGCATCAACATTAAACCCAATCAAATTAATTTA
>NC_041381.1:284367029-284388728 GCF_002162155.2 Triticum dicoccoides | reverse complement strand
GCGGCGGGGCAGCTGTCGGGTGGTGGCGGTGGGGTCGGGCGACGAGGCGGCGATGGCGGACGGTGGCGGCGGCGACCTCCGGCGGCGGCGCGGATCGGGCGGCGGCAGCAATCTCCGGCGGCGGCGGCGGCGGCGGGGAGCGGGCAACGCTATGGTTTTCGGGGCGGGGCTTGCGGTCGGGCCTCCGGCTCTTAAAGGGCCGGCCGGGTCGGAGTCCCGGACGGACACGACCCGGTAAGGCGGTAACTTGTTTTAGATAATTCTGAACAGAAAAACAAATAAAAGAAATACTAAACGGACTCCAAAAATCCTGAAATAAATTTTTCCCGTCCTCTACAGATATAGCGGACGAAGTGACCATTTATTTGGGCCTCTAATGCAATTTTGAAAAACGCATATTTTTCCTAATTCAAATAAAATAGCGATAAAACTCCGAATAAAATTCTTATTTGATTTTAATATTAAATCTCCAATATTACTTTATTTTGGGAAAGGCATTTTATTCCCTCTCTTTTATTTTTATAAAAGAAATATTCGAAGAGAAAATAATTAAAATCAAACGGATCCTCTTTTCAAAATTTGAGAAAACTCAAATATGAAAACAACGAAATCCCCAACTTTCTCCGTGGGTCCTTGAGTTGCGTAGAATTTCTAGGATCAAGCCAAAATGCAATAAAATGTAATATGCGTTGATGATCTAATGTATATCATACCAAATTGGAAATTTGGGATGTTACAAACCTACCCCCCTTAAGATGAATCTTGCCCTCGAGATTCGGGTTGGCTAGAAAATAGGTGAGGGTGGTCCTTCCGTAGGTCTTCCTCTCTTTCCCAGGTGGCTTCATCCTCGGTATGGTGGCTCCACTGAACTTTGCAAAACTTGATAACCTTGCTGCGGGTGACTCGGCTGGCAAACTCGGGAATCTTGACTGGTTTCTCCTCATAGGTCAAATCGCTATCCAACTGAATCACTTCAAGTGGCACTGTATCTCTCAGAGGGATATCGGCCATCTCTGCGTGGCACTTCTTCAACTGGGAAATGTGGAACACATCGTGAACTCCTGACAATCCTTCAGGCAACTCCAACTTGTAGGCAACTTCTCCCATACGTTCCAAAACTCTGTATGGTCCCACGAAACGTGGCGCTAACTTTCCCTTAACTCCAAAACGCTGAACTCCTCGAAGTGGGGACACACGAAGATACACTCTGTCTCCGACTTCGTAAACTGTCTCCTTGCGTTTAGAATCCGCATAGCTCTTCTACCTAGATTGGGCTACTTTGAGTCTGTCACGAATCAACTTAACCTTCTCTTCAGACTCTTTGATCAAATCTGGTCCAAACAACTGACAGTCTCCAACTTCATCCCACAACAACGGTGTCCTTCACCTCCTTCCGTACAAAGCTTCAAAAGGGGCCATCTTCAAACTGGCTTGATAGCTGTTGTTGTAAGAGAACTCTACATATGGAAAGTTGTCGTCCCAACTAGATCCATAATCTAGCGCACAAGCTCTCAACATATCTTCCCGAATCTAATTGACTCTCTCGGTCTGTCCATATGTTTGTGGATGAAAGGCTGTACTGAACTCTAGCCTAGTACCCAATGTTTCATGCAACTGATTCCAGAACTTTGAGGTAAAGTGGGTTCCTCTATCTGATACAATGGTCCTCGGAACTCCATGCAGATATATGATCCTGGTCATGTATATCTTTGCCAACTTAGCACTGGTGTAAGTGGTCTTCACTGGGATGAAATGAGCTACCTTCGTCAAACAATCGACTACAACCCATATCGAGTCATAGCCTGAGCGAGTCCTGGGCAATCCCGTGATTAAATGCATGCCTAGCTTATCCCACTTCCATTCGGGTATTGGCAATGGCTGTAGCAATCCTGCTGGCTTATGATGCTCTGCCTTTACTCTTTGACATACATCACAAACTGCTACATACTCCGCAATATCCTTCTTCATTCCGGTCCACCAGAAATTGTCCTTCAAATCCATATACATCTTCGTATTTCCTAGGTGAATCGAATACAGCGAATCATGGGCCTCCTGCAGAATCAACTTCCTGATCTCCTGGTCATTAGGCACATATACGCGGTCCTCAAACCATAAGGTATCGTGCTCATCCTCTCAAAACCCCTTAGCTTTTCCTTTGCTCATCCTTTCCTTGATCTCGGCAATCTCCTTGTCCCTCTTCTGAGCTTCTCTGATCTTCTCCATCAAAGTAGGCTGAACCTCCAATGCTGCTACATAGCCTTTCAGAACAATTTCCAAACATAGCTCGCGAAGATCCTCTGCTAGCTCCTTGGGTAACTCTCGGGTCATGAGAGTGTTGACATGGCTCTTGCGTCTCAACGCATCGGCTACTACGCTAGCCTTTCCAGGATGATATTGCAACCTCATATCATAATCCTTAATGAGCTCCAACCATCTCCTTTGCCTGAGATTCAACTCCTTCTGCATGAAGATATACTTCAAACTCTTGTGATTCGTGTACACCTCACAATGGTTTCCGATGGGAAAATGTCTCCATGTCTTCAACGCATGCACTACGGCTGCTAACTCCAAATCGTGTGTAGCATAATTCAACTCATGGGGTTTAAGCTGTCGTGAGGCATATGAAACAACTCTTCCCTCCTACATAAGCACTGCTCCAAGTCCTCGACGAGAAGCGTCACAATACAGCTGATAATCCTTGCATTGATCTGTAAGAATCAACACTGGAGCTGTAACCAAACGTTTCTTCAACTCCTGAAGACTGGCCTCACATTCCTCAGTCCATTTAAACTTGGTGTCCTTCTTCAACAACTCCGTCATGGGCTTTGCAATCTTTGAGAAGTTCTCAATGAATCTCCGGTAGTATCCCGCGAGTCCAAGAAAACTCCGGATCTCTCCTACTGACATGGGTGCTTCCCAGTTTGTCACAGTGACAACTTTGGTGGGGTCTACTGCTATTCCTCTCCGGATATAACATGTCTGAGGAATCCAACTTCTTTCAACCAAAACTCACACTTGCTGAACTTGGCATATAACTGATGTTCTCTGAGCTTCCCAAGTACCAAATGCAAATGCTCCTTATGCTCCTCTTCATTCTTCGAGTAAACCAGAATATCATCAATGAACACCACGACGAACTTATCCAGAAACTCCATAAACACCTTGTTCATGATGTTCATGAAATAGGCAGGTGCATTAGTCAGACCAAATGACATAACAGTATACTCATATAGCCCGTACCTTGTGGTAAAAGCTGTCTTAGGTATATCCTGCTCTCGAATCTTCAGCTGGTGGTATCGTGATCACAGATCGATCTTGGAAAATACCTTAGCTCCTTTCAACTGGTCAAACAAATCATTGATCATCAGTAGTGGGTACTTGTTCTTGATTGTCACTTCATTCAACCCTCGATAATCAACAACCATCCTCAATGATCCATCCTTCTTCTCCACTAGAAGCGCTGGTGATCCCCAAGGTGACGAACTTGGGTGAATATAGCCTTTATCCTGTAACTCCTTAATCCGCTTCTTAATTTCCTCCAAATCCTTTGTGGGCATCCTGTACGGTCTCTTAGATATTGGCCCTGTGCCTGGCAAAAGCTCAATCAAAAACTCAATGTCTCTATCCGGTGGCATGCCTGGCAACTCTTCTGGAAATACATCAGGGAAATCCTTCAGCACTGGTACTTCCTCCTGTACAACTCCTGATAAGGAATTCACTTGAGTCCTCTTTGGCACATGCCAGGATACATACTTGATCCTTCTTCCTTCTGGGGTGGTGAGCAAAATCAACTTACTGGCACCATCGATGTTTCCTCCATACCTCGATAGCCAATCCATACCTAGAATCACATCCAAACCTTGCGACTCCAAAATTATCAGGTCTGAGGGGAATACATGCCTACCTATGGTCAATGGCATCTGAAAACATCCTTGGCTTGCCATATACTTCGCTCCTGGCGAGCTTACTAACATAGTCTGGTCGTTGAACACAAACGAAGTACGCGAAGTTGCAGCTATGGCGAACTCTACTCTAAACAAAACCCCAAAGTCTAAACGACGCCCTAAGGGTTGTATATATGGAGGAAGAGGGGAGAATTTCGTGGCCCTTGGGGAAGGGGTCCGAAACCAACCCTATCTCTTGTTTCCCCACACATACGGACTCTAAAAACAGCCTATACTCAAGTATTTCGAAATTACATGGGCCTGGCCCAATAATAAGGTGACACAGCACCTAGAATAGCCTCTGGACGGAAGTTATGAAGTAGCATCTTGTATATTTTGTCCAAGGCTTCATGCACTCATTATGGTGGCTTCAACGTTCTAAAATCATCACTTGTAACTCCGTTCTTGTTCCCCTTGCACATGCCATCATCTCTATGCTTGTTCTTGCTCCAATGTTCATCCTTCTCCAAGCTAGGCCCTTCATTTGTAAGCAAAACATATGTATCCAATTTAGGCAGCATCATATTCTCATGAACATTAGAATCATTACCAAGAAGTGAAAGTACCTGGTAATTTAATTGGCGTGCGCGAGCTCTAGTAATTGGTCCAGTATGTATAGCGGCAGGGGCTATGGGTGTAACAATGGTATTGATGTCCTCATCATCCTCCCCTTCTTGAAATGAAGTCGTCCTTGATGGAAGCTCATCTTCCTCACCCAAATAAGGCTTCAAATCTGCAATGTCAAAAGTGGGATTAACCCCAAAATCTGCAGGCAACTCAAGTTTATATGCATTATCATTTATTTTCTCTAACACCTTAAAAGGACCATCAGCACGAGGCATTAGCTTTGATTTGCCCAAATCAAGAAATCTATCCTTACGCAAATGTAACCAAACAAGATCTCCAGGTGCAAACACAACATGTTTTCTACCCTTATCTCCAGCAAGTTTATATTTAGCATTCATACGCTCAATGTTTTCCTTAGTTAACTCATGCATTTTTAAAATCAATTCAACACGTTGTTTAGCATCAAAATTAACCTTCTCCGAAGATGGAAGAGGCAACAAATCAATAGGTGCACGAGGTAGGAAACCATACACAATTTCAAAAGGGCACATCTTAGTAGTAGAATGCAATGAACGATTATAAGCAAATTCAATATCAGGCAAGCATTCTTCCCACATTTTCTTATTATTCTTCAAAACAGCCCTAAGCATAGTAGACAATGTTCTATTGACTACTTCAGTTTGTCCATCAGTTTGGGGGTGTCAAGTAGTACTAAAAAGCAGTTTAGTCCCCAACTTAGCCCATAAGAATCTCCAAAAGTGGCTAAGAAATTTAATATCACGATCTGAAACAATAATATTTGGCACACCGTGCAAGCGAATAATTTCACGAAAGAACAAATCAGCAACATTAACATCATCATCACTTTTATCACATGGTATAAAGTGTGCCATTTTTGAGAATCTATCAACGACAACAAATATGCTATCCCTCCCCTTCTTTGTTCGAGGTAAACCTAAAACAAAGTCCATAGATATATCCTCCCAAGGAACACTAGGTACAGGCAAAGGCATATATAAACCATGAGGATTGAGTCGTGACTTAGCTTTTTGACATGTAGTGCAGCGAGCAATAAAGAGCTCAACATCCCGTCTCATCTTTGGCCAAAAGAAATGTGTAGCAAGTACGTCCCCCATCTTCTTCACGCCTAAGTGTCCCATTAATACTCCTCCATGCGCCTCCTGCAACAACAAAAGACGAACGGAGCTAGCTGGAATGCATAGCTTGTTAGCATGGAACACAAATCCATCATTAACGATGAACTTGTTCCATGTTTTACCTTCGTTACAATTCTGCAATACAGCTTTAAAATCAGCATCATGCACATATTGATCTTTGATGGTCTCCAAACCAAATATTTTGAAGTCAAGTTGTGAAAGCATAGTATAGCGACGAGACAATGCATCAGGCAGACAATGTATCAGCAATAACATTTTCTTTACCCTTCTTGTGTTTAATGACATAAGAGAAAGTCTTAATGAATTCAACCCATTTAGCATGTCTACAATTCAGTTTAGCTTGACTTTTAATATGTTTCAAAGATTCATGATCAGAATGTATAACAAATTCTTTGGGCCATAAATAATGTTGCCATGTTTCTAATGTCCGAACAAGAGCATATAATTCTTTATCATAAGTAGAATAATTCAGATTAGGCCCACTCAATTTTTCAGAAAAGTATGCAACAGGTTTTGCCATCTTGTAATAACACACCTCCTAATCCAATTCCACTAGCATCACATTCAAGCTCAAATGTCTTATTAAAATTAGGAAGTTGGAGTAAAGGAGCATGTGTCAACTTATCTTTCAACACCGTGAAGGCTTCTTCTTGTGCGGTACCCCAAACAAAAGGCACATCCTTCTTTGTAAGCTCATTGAGAGGTGCAGCAATGGTGCTAAAATCTCTCACAAAACGCCTATAGAATCCAACGAGGCCAAGAAAACTCCGCACTTGTGTGACCGTTTTGGGCTGCGGCCAACTCTCAATAGCTTCAATCTTGGCTTTATCAACATCAATTCCATGTGGAGTAACAACAAAGCCAAGAAAAGACACTCTGTCAGTGCAAAAGGTGCACTTCCCAAGGTTACCAAACAAACGTGCATCACGTAGAGCAATAAAAACAGCACATAAATGTTCCAAATGTTCCTCCAAAGATCTGCTATAAATCAATATGTCATCAAAGTAAACTACCACAAATCGTCCAACAAAGGCACGTAAAACTTTGTTCATTAATCTCATGAAAGTACTAGGTGCATTAGTTAACCCAAAAGGCATGACTAACCACTCATATAATCCAAACTTAGTTTTAAATGCCGTTTTCCATTCGTGCCCCAGTTTCATATGAATTTGATGGTATGCACTACGCAAATCAACTTTGGAGAATATTGTAGAGCCACTCAATTCATCAAGCATATCATCTAGCCTAGGAATAGGATGATGATAATGAATAGTAATATTATTAATGCCTCTACAATCAACACACATACGCGAGGTACCATCCTTTTTCGGCACTAGAATAATAGGAACAACACAAGGACTAAGGGATTCGCGTATATAACCTTTGTCGAGAAGCTCCTGTACTTGACGCATAATATCCTTGGTCTCCTCTGGATTGGTACGGTATGGCGCATGGTTTGCCAGTGAAGCACCGGGAATTAAGTCAATCTGATGCTCAATCCCTCGAATAGGCGGTAATCCCGGTGGCACGTCTTGTGGAAAGACGTCAGCGAACTCATGCAAAATGTTAGTGACAGCAGGAGGCAAAGAGGAAGGCACGTCCTCGAATGAAAATAATGCCTCTTTGCACACAAAAGCATAGCAAACAGATTTGCTGAAATCTAGCTCATCAATATCAGATTTGGTGGCAAATAAACATGCACTTTTCAATTTAATTTCAGAAGCAACACTAGATGGTTTATTTTTAGGCTTCATTTGTTGCTCAAATTCTTTTTCCACAATCTGATTTTCACTCTTATTCTTCTCCTGTTTTGCTTCATTAGCTCTATTAGTATCATCTTTCAAAATGGAATCAGGAGTCATAGGAAGCAAAGTAATATTTTTATCCTTGTGAACAAGAGTATACTGATTGTTTCTACCATGGTGTATGATACGTCTCCAACGTATCTATAATTTTTGATTGTTCCATGCTATTATATTACCCCTTTTGGATGTTTATGGGCTTTATTTTACACATTTATATCATTTTTGGGACTAACCTATTAACCGGAGGCCCAACCCATATTGCTGTTTTATTGCCTGTTTCAGTATTTCGAAGAAAAGGAATATCAAACGGAGTCCAAACGGAATGAAACCTTCGGCATCGTGATTTTTTGGAAGAATATGATCCGGGAGACTTGGAGTTCAGGTTAGAAGATCCTCGAGGAGGCCCCGAGATAGGATGGCGCCCCCCCTACTGGGCGCGCCCCCTGTCTCGTGGGCCACTCGAGGCTCCCCCGACCGACTTCTTTCGCCTATATAAGCCTACGACCCTAAAAACATCGAATATCAAGATAGATCGGGAGTTCCGCTGCCGCAAGCCTCTGTAGCCACCAAAAACCTCTTGAGAGCCCATTCCGGCACCCTGCCGGAGGGGGAATCCATCACCTGTGGCCATCTTCATCATCCCGGCGCTCTCCATGACGAGGAGGGAGTAGTGCACTCGTATCACCATCTCTTCACCGAACTAGTGCACCTATACAATTTACCATTGTATTGGGTGTGTTGGGGACACAAGAGACTCTTTGTTATTTGGTTGTAGGGTTGTTTGAGAGAGACCATCTTCTCCTACGCCTCCCACGGATTGATAAACCTGAGGTCATCCACTTGAGGGAAATTTGCTACTGTCCTACAAACCTGTGCACTTGTAGGCCCAACAACGTCTACAAGAAGAAGGTTGTGTAGTAGACATCAAGCTCTTTTCTGGCGCCGTTGCCGGGGAGGCTAGGTAAGCAGCACTCACTCACACCCCGTCAACCAAGCTTTTTTCTGGCGCCGTTGCCGGGGAGGTGAGTGCTTGAAGGTATATCTTTAGATCTTGCAATCGAATCTTTTTGTTTCTTGTTTTATCACTAGTTTAGTTTATAAAAGAAAACTACAAAAAAATGGAGTTAAGTTTGTCTCATACGCTTCGTCTTTTTAATATCTTTCGTGACTTTGATGGAAAGGAAAATTGTGCTCAAGTGCTAGAAGAAGAGTGCATTAAAATGCTTGATTCTAAATCTTTGAATGATGAGCATGATTGCAATGTTGTTAGTATAAACTCCTTGAATATCCATAGTATTAATGATGATTGCTCTAGTCATAATGAAAATATCTCTTATGAGCATGTCAACTTTTGTGGAGTGCATGTAAGGGAGTCCTGGACTAGGGTGTGTCCGGATAGCCGAACTATCACCGTCGGCCGGACTCCAAGACTATGAGGATACAAGATTGAAGACTCCGTCCCGTGTCCGGATGGGACTTTCCTTGGCGTGGAAGGCAAGCTTGGCGATACGGATATGTAGATCTCCTACCATTGTAACCGACTCTGTGTAACCCTAACCCTCTCCGGTGTCTATATAAACCGGAGGGTTTTAGTCCGTAGGACGAACAAGAATCATACCATAGGCTAGCTTCTAGGATTTAGCCTCTTTGATCTCGTGGTAGATCTACTCTTGTACTACCCATATCATCAATATCAATCAAGCAGGAGTAGGGTTTTACCTCCACCGTGAGGGCCCGAACCTGGGTAAAAACATCGTGTCCCTTGTCTCCTGTTACCATCCGCCTAGATGCACAGTTCGGGACCCCCTACCCAAGATCCGCCAGTTTTGACACCGACATTGGTGCTTTCATTGAGAGTTCCTCTGTGTCGTCACCTTTAGGCCTGATGGCTCCTTCGATCATCAACAACGACGCGGTCCAGGGTGAGACTTTTCTCCCCGGACAGATCTTCGTGTTCAGCGGCTTTGCACTGCGGGCCAACTCGATTGGCCATCTGGAGCAGATTGAAAGCTACGCCCCTGGCCATCAGGTCAGATTTGGAAGTTTAAACTATACGGCTGACGTCTGCGGAGACTTGATCTTCGACGGGTTCGAGCCACAGCCGAGCGCGACGCACTGCCACGATGGGCATGATCTAGCTCTGCTGCCGGACAGTGCCCTAGAGGCCGCACAAGTGTCCGCTCCGACCCTTAGCTCGGATCCGACTACGCCGATCGAGGACGGGTGGTTGGATACCGCCTCGAGGGCTGCTACCTCTATGGCGATAGAGCCGAATACCAACCCTGTCCTTTGCAAAGCTCGTGACTCCAAGGTGCCGGACTCCTCTCTGGACTCCGAGCCTTCTGCGCCCCCGCCAATCGAATCCGATTGGGCGTCGATCATGGAGTTCACCGCTGCGGACATCTTTCAGCACTCGCCCTTTGGCGACATCCTGAATTCGCTAAAGTGTCTCTCTTTATCAGGAGAGCCCTGGCCGGATTATGGTTGGGACAGTTGGATGCGGATAACAAAGAAATTCAAAACCCACCCACCAGCCACTTCGTAGCCACTGTCGATGACTTAACCGACATGCTAGACTTCGACTCCGAAGACATCGACGGTATGGACGACGATGCAAGAGACGACCAAGAACCAGCGCCTACAGGGCACTGGAAGGCCACCTCGTCATACGACATTTACATGGTGGACATCCCAAAGGATGGGAATGGCGATGGAACAACGGAGGACGACCCCTCCAAGAAACAGCCTAAGCGCCGGCGTCAGCGGCGCCGCTCTAAATCCCGCCACAACAAAAATGGAGATTACGGCACCGGAGACAATAACACCCCGGCAGCGCCGAAGACAACCCCCTCCAGCAGGATTCATCGCAGGAGGATGGAGAAACCAGCCCTCATGAGAGAGCGGCAGACAGAGAGGTAGAGGACGATAATTATATGCCTCCCTCCGAAGACGAGGCAAGCCTCGACGACGACGAATTTGTCATACCTGAGGATCCCGTCGAACAAGAGCGTTTCAAATGCAGGCTTATGGCCACGGCAAGCAGCCTCAAGAAAAAGCAGCAACAACTTAGAGCTGACCAAGACTTGCTAGCCAACAGATGGACGGAAGTCCTTGCGGCCGAAGAGTATGAACTCGAATGCCCCTCCAAGAGCTACCCAAAATGCAGGCTGCTACCCCGATTAGAGGAGGAAGCACCTAAACCTACATCACCAGCGCATAATACGGCCAACCGGCCACCTCGTGGCCGCGACAGAAAGGCCTCCCAGCCCTACACTCAAGCCGCACCCCGGTGCCGCTCAAAAAACACCAAGGCACGGGAATATGCGCCAGACCTGCGGGATATGCTCGAGGACAAGGCAAGACAAACAAGATCGATCTACGGATTGCGTGGGTGCCCCACGATACGTGATGATAACCGTCACACCGGATACAGCAATTCCGGTCGGGCCGAACACAGTAGACAAAGCTCATTTGAGCTGCGTCGTGACATAGCCCAATACAGAGGCGCCGCACACCCACTATGCTTCACAGACGAAGTAATGGATCATCAAATCCCCGAGGGTTTCAAACCCGTAAACATTGAATCATACGACGGCACAACAGATCCCGCGGTTTGGATCGAGGACTATCTCCTTCACATCCACATGGCCCGCGGTGATGATCTACACGCCATCAAATACCTCCCACTCAAGCTTAAAGGACCAGCTCGGCATTGGCTCAACAGCTTGCCAGAAGAATCAATTGGTTGTTGGGAAGACCTGGAAGCCGCATTCCTCGATAACTTCCAGGGCACATATGTGCGACCACCAGACGCTGATGACCTAAGCCACATAATCCAGCAGCCAGATGAATCGGCCAGACAATTCTGGACACAACTCTTAACCAAGAAAAATCAAATCGTCGACTGTCCGGATGCAGAGGCCCTTGCAGCCTTCAAACATAACATCCGCGACAAGTGGCTTGCCCGGCACCTAGGACAGGAAAAGCCGAAATCCATGGCAGCCCTCACATCACTCATGACCCGCTTTTGCGCGGGAGAGGACAGCTGGCTAGCTCGCAGTAACAACCTGACCAAGAGCCCTGGTAATTCGGATACCAAGGACACCAACGGCAGGTCACGTCATAACAAGCACAAGCGCCGCATTAATGGCAACAATACCGAAGATACGACAGTCAATGCCGGATTCAAAGGCTCTAAACTCGGTCAGCGGAAAAAGCCATTCAAAAGAAATACTCCGGGCCCGTCCAATTTGGACCGAATACTCGATCGCTCATGCCAGATACATGGCACCCCCGAAAAGCCAGCCAATCACACCAACAGGGACTGTTGGGTGTTCAAGCAAGCAGGCAAGTTAACTGCCGAAAACAATGACAAGGGGCTGCATAGCGATGACGAGGAGGAGACCTGGCCGCTGAACAATAGAGGACAGAAGGGTTCCCCCCCACAAGTGCGGACGGTGAACATGATATACGCAACCCACATACGCAAAAGAGAGCGGAAGCGTGCACTCAGGGACGTATATGCGATGGAGCCAGTCGCCCCAAAGTTCAATTTGTGGTCCTCCTGCCCGATCACCTTTGATCGAAGGGACCACCCCACTAGAATCCGCTATGGCGGATTCGCCGCATTGGTTCTAGACCCAATCGTCGACGGATTTCACCTCACTAGAATCCTGATGGACGGCGGCAGCAGCCTAAACCTGCTTTATCAGGATACAGTGCGCAAGATGGGCATAGATCCCTCAAGGATTAAACCCACAAAGACGACCTTCAAAGGCGTCATACCAGGTGTAGAGGCCAACTATACAGTCTCAGTCACACTTGAAGTGGTCTTCGGATCCCCCGATAAATTCCAAAGCGAAGAGTTAATCTTCGACATAGTCCCGTTCTGCAGTGGCTATCATGCACTGCTCGGACGAACCCCATTTGCAAAGTTCAATGCGGTGCTGCACTATGCATACCTCAAGCTCAAGATGCCAGGCTCTCGAGGAGTCATTACGGTCAAAGGAAACACCAAACGCTCTCTCCGAACGGAGGAGCATACAGCGGCTCTCGTGGCGGAAGTACAAAACAGCCTCTTACGGCAATTCTCGAGTCCGGCTGTTAAGCGGGCGGACACCGTCAAGCGCGCCCAGAGTAACCTACAACAAGGCCACCTGGCACGTTCTGAGCACGCGTAGCAATGCGGCCCAACCCTCGCAAAATCGCAAGACCAGTACCACGCGTACATAATTACGCTCTGGAGATACCATGGGCATATGGGGAGGGGCACGGCCACGGCATGCCCAGAGTGCGGCTCAACCACACCAGGGGCTGCCAATTGTGTCATTCTTTTTTTTCTTATTCTCAGGACTCCGTTTTCCAGAAGCCCTGTCCGGCAGTAGAATTGCTGAACTCACGATGCAACAGCCAGGGAAGCAGAAAAGCTACGTCGAGTATCCAGGTGGTCTCTATTACGAGCAGTATACCTGTTTTATATACCATCCCGCAGCCTACCCCTGGAGGGGGACATGTTAAATAGTCCCATCCCTTGCTTATCGCACTATTTGTATCGTTCTGCTTTCATTGCAGTATTTTTTAAATAAACAATGCATTGCTTTTTGCCTATTATTGCATTCCTCTTTCTATCTATAACGTTCACTTATGACATGTTGCATCCGTACACTTTGGTACGGCCAAATACACCAGGGGCTTAAGTTCCCCAAAAATCGTGTGATAAGTCCGAACACTTTCACAAGTGCGGCACCCCGAACTTATAGCATTATATGCATCGGCTCCGAATCATGTCTTGGGTCAATAGTTGGGTTTGCCCGGCTCCCATGTTTTGGTACCTTACGTTCCGTTATATCGGCTAAGGTAGCACTGGGAGAACCACTGCGATTGTGCCCCAGTTGAGCTGGGTTGAGCACCTCAGTGGAGAAAGCTAAAACTGACCGTCATGATAGGGCAAGAGCCGGTCGCTGTTCGAGAGGTTTTTTCGAGTCCCTAAAGACTTATGCCGCTTAGAGCGAGGAGCCGGCTTTGTCCAGCCCAGGCGTTGATAGCGCCCCGAATTCATTCTTCTGAACACTAGGGGCTTCGCCGAAATTTAAAATTATAGAATTCTATGGCTAAGTGGGAGTGTTCAAGCATTATAAGTCCGGTTGCCTTGTTCGTTGTGTTGAGCGCCTCCCTCGAAGGACCCAAGAATGGGAACAAGAGCGCTCAAGTTTATCCCGAACACCCCAGCACTCGTGGCATGGGGGATGAAGCCAACAACTTGCCATCTCTCAAATTTGATAAACGGCCGCACAGAAGGTAATATTTTAAATTAACAAGCGTTGCTTAGCACATATGAACAAAGTTTTCAGCGCACAGGATAACAAAATGCGAGTCTACTCCAAAATTACATCTTTGGAGCATTCACCCGCTATAAGGTGGGCACCCTTCAGGACACCCTTATAGTACATCTCGGGCATGCGATACTCCTTGCCCGGCGGTGGCACGTCCGTCACAAGCTTCTCGGCGTCCATCTTGCCCCAGTGCAGTTTAGCGCGGGCAAGGGCCCGACGAGCACCTTCAATGTAGACGGAATGCTTGATGACTTCAATCCATGGACAGGCGTCCACCAGCTGCCGCACCAGACCGAAGTAGCTCCCAGGCATGGCTTCTTTAGGCCACAGCCGAACTATGAGGCCCTTCATGGCCTGTTCGGCCACCTTGTGGAGCTCGACCAGCTGCTTCAGATGGTCTCTCAGGGGCACCGGATGTACGGCCTCAGCATATTGAGACCAGAACACCTTTTGCATCGAGCTCCCCTCCTCGGCTCGGTAGAACGCGGCAGCATCAGACACACTACGGGGCAGATCGACGAACGCTCCTGGAGAGCTCCGGATTTGGGTAAGTAACAGATAATTCACTTTTATATGCTTGCTTTGCATAAAGAATGCCTTACCCGCCGCTATCTTCTTTATCGCCTCGATCTCCTGGAGGGCCTTCTGGGCTTCGGCCTTAGCGGCTTTGGCACTCTCAAGAGCCAAGGCAAGCTCGGACTCTCGAGTCTTCGAGTCACGCTCCAAACCCTCGTGTTTTTCCACGAGAGCCTGGAGCTCTTGCCGCACCTCCGCCACCCGCGCCTCCTGCTTCTCTCACTCGGTGCGCTCCAAGCCCGCACTGTTTTCGGCCTTGGACACCGCTTCCTTCAGGGTCGCCACCTTGTTCGTGGCCCCTGCAATACCCACGTTATTCCTGTCATTTTTTGCAACCAAATCCTTTTTTATAAGGTACTACTTCAATAAGGTATTACTTACCTTCCTTGTCCTCGAGCTGCTTCTTGGCAAGGCCGAGCTCGTTCTCGGACCGCTCGAGGCTCTGCTTCAATGCATTGACCTCCGCAGTTAGTGCGGCAGAGGTCAGCAGCGCAGCCTGCATTCCCATATTGACATATTTATGTTAGACTCCTGCGTATATCATTTTAGATCCTCAGCTTGGCTTTTCTTTCCGAACACCAAACTGAGCATCAGGGGCTACTATCTATCCGGTAATATTCTTACATATCTTAAAAAACTTACCTCAAAGCCTGTTAGAAGGCTGGTATAGGCTTCAGTCAGCCCGCTCTTGGCGGACTGAACTTTTTGGATCACCGCACTCATAATAGTGCCGTGCTCCTCGTTGATGGAGGCGCCGTGAAGCGCCTCCAGCAGATTATCCGGCGCCTCCGTTTGGACGGAGGCTACCGGCGTCGCAGTCTCACCCTTCTTACGAAGGGGCTGCCTGCAGGACTCCGGAACCACTAAAGTTTCCGGCACGGAGTCCGGCACAGGGCCGGACTTAGAGCCCTCTGGGGTTTTGCCCCCTTTGCGCCCGGAGTCCGGGAGGTCGCCTTGTGGCGCCTCCAGGACCACCTCCTCCAGGTTGGGCCCCTTTTGGGACTCCACCGCGGCGTCTTCTGCGTCATGAGGGGAGGAGGCGGTCGGAAGTGAAGTACTATTCACATCCGACGAATCCAGGGAGCCTTTCGATGAAGCGGGCAGCTCGTCCTTGGGCGGGCTACATGGGTGTGTTCGGCGTTAGAAGACGCTATGCGACAAATGAAAAACCATGAGTTATTCCGGAATCCGGACACTTACGATCTCGCCAGGGGCTTGGCCCTCGAGGGCCAATCCTCTTCGCCGTCATCGGTGTTGGTGGAAAAGTCCGGAGGAAGGGTCCTTCCCTTCTTGGACCCTTCGGCCTCCCCCTTGGGGGAAGCCTTCCTTTTCTTCTCTCCCCCTGCTGGGGGAGAGGCCTCTTTTTTCTCCTCCTCGTCTTCACAGGAGGAGTCCACCTCGGAGTCATCGGACAATGAGTCCGATAACACCTGGCGCAGGGAACTCCTCCGAGTTCCCGTGGCCTTCTTCTTGGCCTTCTTCTCTGGCACCACGTAAGGCGCTGGAGCCAGCAGCCCCGTCAATTGGGCGTTCGCTGGGTCTTCTGGTAATGGAGCCGGACAGTTAACCTGCCCGGACTTCTTCTGCCAGGCCTGTCAAAGGTAGGGGAGTTTAGATCCCGCATAGAGTCAAACTATGAAAAACAAGTGTCCCGTAAAGGGTAAAATAGCTTACCTCGCTGGCTTGATGCTGCGAGCTGAATCCGCGATCTTCGGTAGCGGATGCGTGAGCCTCGACACCCTTGAACAACACCCTCCAGGCGTCTTCGTACATAGTGTCGAAGAGCCTGCTCAAGGTTGGGTGCTGTGCCGGATCGAACTCCCACAAGTTGAAAGCCCGTTGTTGGCATGGGAGGATCCGGCGGATGAGCATGACCTGAACCGCGTTGACGAGCTTGATCTTCTTGCTCAAAGGTTTTGGACGCAGGTTTGGAGTCCAGTCAGCTCTTCCAAATCACCCCATGTTAGGCCCTTCTCTTTCCAGGAGGTGAGCCATGTGGGGATACCAGATCTGAATTCCGGAGCCGCTGCCCATTCAGGGTCACGCGGCTCGGTGATATAGAACCACCCCGATTTCCACCCTTTGATGGTTTCCATGAAGGCGCCCTCGAGCCATGTAACGTTGGGCATCTTGCCCACCATGGCGCCTCCGCACTCCGCCTGCTGGCCGCCCACTACCTTCGGCTGACATTGAAGGTCTTCAGCCATAAGCCGAAGTGGGGTGTGATGCGGAGGAATGCCTCGCATACAACGATAAACGCTGAGATGTTGAGAATGAAATTCGGGGCCAGGTCGTGGAAATCCAGGCCGTAGTAGAACATGAGCCCCCGGACAAACGGGTGGAGTGGGAAGCCCAGTCTGCAGAGGAAATGGGGAAGGAACACCACCCTCTCATGGGGCCTGGGGGTGGGGACGAGCTGCCCCTCGTCGGGAAGCCGGTGCGCAATGTCATTGTGCAGGTATCCGGCTTTCCTCAACCTCTTAATGTGCCCCTCCGTGATGGAGGAGGCCATCCACTTGCCTCCCGCTCCGTACATGGCTGGGGAAGGATGAGGCAAGATGTGCGGACTTGGGCGTTGGAGCTCGAGTGTGCGGAAATGTATGGGCAAAGGAGGAAGAAGGCGTAGGCAACAAGGTGGATCCTTATCCCCTTATATGGACGGACGAAACTATGCGTCCCCACCAGCCTGATAAAACTCACTTATCTCCCAAGCGCCGTAATCAATGGCGCGGTTGGGTTACCCACGCCCGTATTGATGAGAATCCCGGAATAAGGGGACACTATCTCCGCTTTGACAAGACGTGCCAGGGAAACCGCTTCGCTAAACGCGCTAAGGTGGAACAGTAAAAACAATTCGAATAAAGGCTTGGCCGTCGTGTGATGTCACGCCACGGAATACGTCAGCAGATTGAACTTGTGTAAATATTATTCTCTCTACGGTGGTATGTGGAACTTATTTTGCAGAGGCGGACACTATCCTGGTGTTCAAAATCTTCTATGAAGTATTCGAAGGAGGAACCCGCCTTGCAATGCCGAAGACAATATGCGCGCCGGACTCGTTGTCATTGAAGCCTAGTTCAGGGGCTACTGAGGGAGTCCTAGACTAGGGGGTGTCCGGATAGCCAAACTATCACCGTCAGCTGGACTCCAAGACTATGAAGATACAAGATTGAAGACTCCGTCCCGTGTCCGGATGGGACTTTCCTTGGCGTGGAAGGCAAGCTTGGCGATACGGATATGTAGATCTCCTACCATTGTAACCGACTCTGTGTAACCCTAACCCTCTCCGGTGTCTATATAAACCGGAGGGTTTTAGTCCGTAGGACGAACAACAATCATACCATAGGCTAGCTTCTAGGGTTTAGCCTCTTTGATCTCGTGGTAGATCTACTCTTGTACTACCCATATCATCAATATCAATCAAGCAGGAGTAGGGTTTTACCTCCACCGTGAGGGCCCGGACCTGGGTAAAAACATCTCCCTTGTCTCATGTTACCATCCGCCTAGACGCACAGTTCGGGACCCCCTACCCGAGATCCGCCGGGTTTGACACCGACAACATGTTTGCATGAACACACCAAATAGGGAAGATATATATTGCAAGAGGCATAAGCATTTAGAAACTAAATGGTTGCAAGAAAGGCTAAATGTGAGTGCTGAAAATTTAAAATTCCTTTGCTGTACTTGTGAACTTTGCAATGAACGTGGTCATTTACATCTCCAATGCAAATTGTTTCATGACCGAATTGTGTCCAAAAATTGTGATGATTTGATTTCCCTTGCACATTATAATGAACTTAGTTTGCTTTTGGGTTATGAAGAGTTGAAACGTTTAACTAAGCCTATTCCAGAATTTAATCTTAAGCATTTCCTTGATATTGATCTAGAAAAGATTTATATGTTTTGTGCGGAGAATTGCATTGAAAATCCTTATATTGCCAATTACCTAAAGAAAAGAAAGAAAATAGAAGATGATGAGAATACTAATGAAAGGGAAGAGGCTTCCCAATATCCTCCTATTATTTCTTATGATGAATCAGGTAAAGAAGAGGAGCTTTCTATTCAACCAATCTCATCAATAAGGAGCTGAAAGAGGAAGGTTGAACCCACACATAATGTGAAGAAGAAAAAGAAAAGAAGGAGCAACAAAGGTAGAAAGGTATCCCTCCCAAATGATGTTTCTCCTACTACTCATTGTGATGATGATAATTGCTTTACTATTGGTGCTATCCATATTTTTAATGATGAGAGTGACTATGCTTATGATATGAAAGGTCCCAAGCTTGGGGAAGCTATGTTTGATGAGGAAGAAATATTTGAGAATATATTTTCTGAAATTAATGTTTGTCCCAAGCTTGGGGATGCTATGTTTAATGAAGATGATATTTTTAGCATCCCAAGTTTTGATATGCAAAGTTGTTATGATGATAGCATGCCTCTTACCTATGATGATTATATTTATGAAAGTGGGTTTGGAAGAGTGTCAACTTTAGGAAGTAGTTATCCCACTATTTTGGAGGATGTTGAATCTTATTGTGATGAATATCGAAGTGGATTTGGAAGAGTGTCAACTTTATTTAGTAATTCCACTATCTTGGGAGAGGTTTCAATCGACTATGATGAGAACGAAGTTGCTACTTATGAAGATTATTGTGATGAAACTTATGCTATAAAGAGTAGTGATGATTATATTTAAAAATCTTGTCATGATTATGATTACCCTTTTTCTGAACATTACTCTTTTAATGTGGAAACAATTTTTAGTGTTCAAGTCTCTTACGATACTTCCACTATTCCGAATGAGAAGAATTTTGCTTATGTGGAAAGTAGTAAATTTTCTATGCTTGTGGATCATGAAAAGAATGCTTTAGGTGCTGGTTATATTTTTGAATTCATTCATGATGCTACTGAAAATTATTATGAGGGAGGAACATATGCTTGTAGGAATTGCAATAATGTCAAGTTTCCTCTCTATGTGTTGAAAATCTTGAAGTTATGCTTGTGTTACCTTCCTATGCTTGTTGATTAGTGTTCCCATAAGTTGTTTGCTCAAAAAATCCCTATGCATAGGAAGTGGGTTAGACTTAAATGTGCTAGTCATATGCTTCATGATGCTCCCGTTATGTTTCAATTCTTATCTTTTATGTGAGCATCATTGTCATCATCATGCCTAGCTAGAAAGACATTAAAGAAAAGTGCTTGTTGGGAGACAACCCAATATTTACCTTTACTGTTATTGTGTGTCCACATGATTATGCTACTGTAGTAATCATGTTTTATATCTTTTATTTCAATAAAGTGCCAAGTAAGACCTTTAGGATAGCTTACGGTGATAGTTGTGTTGATCCTGCTGAAAATCAGAAACTTTTGCACCCAGTAAATTAGTTTTGTTAATTCACAGAGACGTGATTTTGATCTGATTCTTTTTTCTATGGATTGGTACACGAATTTCTTAGGACTTCCTAATTTGGTAGGAGTTTTGGAGTTCCTGAAGTACACGTTTGATACAGATTACTACAGACTGTTCTGTTTTTGACAGATTCTGTTTTCTATGTGTTGTTTGCTTATTTTGATAAATCTATGAGTAGTATGAGAGGGTATGAACCATAGAGAAGTTAGAATACAGTAGATATTACACCAATATGAATTTAGAATGAGTTCATTACAGTACCTAAGTGGTGGTTTTATTTTCTTATACTAACAGAGCTTACGTGTTTTCTGTTGAGTTTTGTGTTGTGAAGTTTTCAAGTTTTGGGTAAAGATTCGATGGACTATGGAATAAGGAGTGTCAAGAGCCTAAGCTTGGGGATGACCAAGGCACCCCAAGGTAATATTCAAGGACAACCGAGAGCCTAAGCTTGGGGATGCCCCGGATGGCATCCCCTCTTTCGTCTTCGTCTATCGGTAACTTTACTTGGAGCTATATTTTTGTTCGCCACATGATATGTGTTTTTCTTGGAGCGTCATTTTCTTTTGTGAGTATTATCTTGCTGTTATTTAGAATAATGTTTTTCTTCTTTATTTTCGATAAAAAAAGTCAAGGATAGCCTTTACCATGCTTATTTTGCTAGTATACATGTTGCTGTTTGAAAACAGAAAGTTTATCGCTGTTGCAAAAATTCCCTAGAAAAGTCAGAGAATGATTTAATTTTTAAACCTTTTGAATAATGAGCTCTGATAAATTTACTACAGTGGGAATTTTATTTCATAATTTTTGTAGTTAGGGAAGTATTGATGCTCTTGCATTCTTTACAGACTGTACTGTTTTGGCAGATTGCTGTTATGTTTGCATTGTTTGCATATGTTTGCTTGTTTAATGATTCTATTTGAGGATAGGAGTATTAAATATACAGAGGCATTTACTATGCAATGTTGAATAGTAATTTTAGTGATTTGTTACAGTAGAAAATGATAAGGTTTTGCATTGGTTTATACTAACCTATCTCACGAGTTCTTGTTGAGTTTGTTGTGGATGAAGCTTTTGATAAAAAGAGAAACCATGATATGAGAGGAATTAAGGAGACACAAAAGTTCAAGCTTGGGGATGCCCAAGGTACCCCGATATAATATTTCAAGAAGTCTCAAGCATCTAAGCTTGGGGATGCCCCGGTAGGCATCCCACCTTTCTTCTTCAACAACTATCGGTTAGTATCGGTTGAGCCTAAGTTTTTGCTTCTTCACATGAGTTGTGCTATCCTTGCAATGTCATTTTATTTTGTTTTGCTTGCTGTTTGAATACAATACCAAGATCTGAAATTCTTAAATGAGAGAGAGTCTTCATATAGTTACATAATTATTTAGCTACTCTTTGATCTTCACTTATATCTTTCGGAGTAGTTTGTCATTTGCTCTAGTGATTCACTTATATCTTTTAGAGCACGGCGGTGGTTATATTTTGTAGAAATTGCTAGTCTCTCATGCTTCATTTATATTATTTTGAGAGTCTTTTAGAACAACATGGTATTTGCTATGGTTACAAAGTTGGTCCTAGAATGATGAGCATCCAAGTTGGGTATAATAAAAACTTTCATAGAAAGGAATTGGATGCTATGATCAATTTGATGTTTGATAATTGTTTTGAGATATGGAGGTAGTGATATTAGAGTCATGCTAGTTGAGGTGATTATGAAAAATACTTGTGTTGAGGGTTGTGATTCCCGTAGCATGCACATATGGTGAATCGCTTTGTGATGAAGTTGGAGCACAATTTTATTTATTGATTGTCTTCCTTATGAGTGGAGGTCGGGGACGAGCGATGGTCTTTTCCTACCAATCTATCCCCCCTAGGAGCATGGGC
>NC_041381.1:284366096-284366627 GCF_002162155.2 Triticum dicoccoides | reverse complement strand
TAGTGCTTTGGTTTTTGATGACTTATAGATTTTTGCAACAAGTACATGAGTTCTTTTAACTAATGTTGAGTCCATGGATTATACGCACCCTTTCACCCTTCCATCATTGCTAGCCTTTCTTGTGCCGCGCAAATTTCGCTGGTACCATACACCTACCATATACCTTCCTCAAAACAGCCACCATACCTACCTATTATGGCATTTCCATAGCCATTCCGAGATATATTGCCATGCAACTTTCCATCATTCCATTCATATGACACGCGTTACTTTTGTCATATTGCTCTTTGCATGATCATGTAGTTGACATTGTATTTGTGGCAAGGCCACCATCATAATTTTCATACATGTCGCTCTTGATTCATTGCATATCCCGGTACACTGCCGTAGGCATACATATAGAGTCATATCTTGTTCTAGCTTTGAGTTATAATTCTTGAGTTGTAAATCCATAAAAGTGTGATGATCTTCATTATTAGAGCATTGTCCTAGTGAGGAAAGGATGATGAAGACTATGATTCCCCCACAAGT
>NC_041381.1:284355802-284365454 GCF_002162155.2 Triticum dicoccoides | reverse complement strand
AAAAAAAAGAAAAAAATATAATAAAATGAGAGAAAAAGAGAGAAGGGACAATGCTACTATCTCTTTTCCACACTTGTGCTTCAAAATAGCACCATGATCTTCATGATAGAGTCTCATATGTTATCACTTTCATGTACTAGTGGGAATTTTTCATTATAAGACTTGGCTTGTATATTCCAATGATGGGCTTCCTCAAAAATGCCCTAGGTCTTCGTGAGCAAGCAAGTTGGATGCACACCCACTTAGTTTCTTTTGTTGAGCTTTCATATATTTATAGCTCTAGTGCATCCGTTGCATGGAAATCCCTACTCATTCACATTGATATCTATTAATGGGCATCTCCATAGCCCGTTGATACGCCTAGTTGATGTGAGACTATCTTCTCCTTTTTGTCTTCTCCACAACCACCATTCCATTCCACATATAGTGCTATGTCCATGGCTCGCGCTCATGTATTGCGTGAAAGTTGAAAAAGTTTGAGATTATTAAAGTATGAAACAATTGCTTGGCTTGTCATTGGGGTTGTGCATGATTAAATACTTTGGATGAAGATAGAGCAACAGCCAGACTATATGATTTTGTAGGGATAACTTTCTTTGGCCATGTTATTTTGAGAAGACATGATTACTTTGATTAGTATGCTTGAAGTATCACCATTTTCATGTTAATATGAACTTTTATTTTGTATCATTTGGATCTGAACATTCATGCCACAATAAAGAAAATTACATTGAGAATTATGCTAGGTAGCATTCCACATCAAAAATTCTTTTTTATCATTTACCTACTCGAGGACGAGCAGGAATTAAGCTTGGGGATGCTTGATACGTCTCCAACGTATCTATATTTTTTGATTATTCCATGCTATTATATTACCCCTTTTGGATGTTTATGGGCTCTATTTTACACATTTATATCATTTTTGGGACTAACCTATTAACCGGAGGCCCAGCCCATATTGCTGTTTTATTGCCTGTTTCAGTATTTCGAAGAAAAGGAATATCAAACGAAGTCCAAACGGAATGAAACCTTCGGCATCGTGATTTTTTGGAAGAATATGATCCGGGAGACTTGGAGTTCACGTCAGAAGATCCTCGATGAGGCCACGAGATAGGAGGGCACGCCCCCCTACTGGGCGGCCCCCCTGTCTCGTGGGCCCCTCGAGGCTCCCCCGACCGACTTCTTTCGCCTATATATGCCTACGTACCCTAAAAACATCGAATATCCACATAGATCGGGAGTTCCGCCGCCGCAAGCCTCTGTAGCCACCAAAAACCTCTCGGGAGCCCGTTCCGGCACCCTGCCGGAGGGGGAATCCATCACCGGTGCCCATCTTCATCATCCCGACGCTCTCCATGACGAGCAGGGAGTAGCTCACCCTCGGGGCTGAGGGTATGTACCAGTAGCTATGTGTTTGATCTCTCTCTCTCTCTCGTGTTCTCTCTATGGCACGATCTTGATGTATCGCGAGCTTTGTTATTATAGTTGGATCTTATGATGTTTCTCCCCCTCTACTCTCTTGTGATGAATTGAGTTTCCCTCTTGAAGTTATCTTATCGGATTGAGTCTTTATTTGAGAACAGTTGATGTATGTCTTGCCGTTTTTATCTGTGGTGACAATGAGATATCACGTGCCACTTCATGTATGTTTTGGTGACCAACTTGCGGGTTCCGCCCATGAACCTATGCATAGGGGTCGGCACACGTTTTCTTGACTCTCCGGTAGAAACTTTGGGGCACCCTTTGAAGTACTTTTGTGTTGGTTGGATGAATCTGAGATTGTGTGACGCATATCGTATAATCATGCCCACGGATACTTGAGGTGATAATGGAGTATCTAGGTGACATTAGGGTTTTGGTTGATTTGTGTCTTAAGGTGTTATTCTAGTACGGACTCTTGAATAGATTGATCTGAAAGAATAACTTTGAGGTGGTTTCGTACCCTACCATAATCTCTACGTTTGTTCTCCGCTATTAGTGGCTTTGGAGTGACTCTTTGTTGCATGTTGAGGGCTTGTTATATGATCTATCTATGTTATTATTGTTGAGAGAACTTGCACTACTGAAAGTATGAACCCTAGGCCTTGTTTCCTATCGTTGCAATACCGTTTACGCTCACTTTTATCATTAGTTACCTTGCTGTTTTTATATTTTCAGATTACAAAAACCTTTATCTACCATCCATATTGCACTCGTATCACCATCTCTTCGCCGAACTAGTGCACCTATACAATTTACCATTGTATTGGGCGTGTTGGGGACACAAGAGACTCTTTGTTATTTGGTTGTAGGGTTGTTTGAGAGAGACCATATTCATCCTACGCCTCCCACGAATTGATAAACCTTAGGTCATCCAGTTGAGGGAAATTTGCTACTGTCCTACAAACCTGTGCACTTGCAGGCCCAACAACGTCTACAAGAAGAAGGTTGACATCAGTGTACAGAATTTTTATCAAATTGCCATGGTCGACCAAGTAATAAGGAACAAGCTTCCATAGGTACCACATCACAATCAACATAATCAGCATACATAGAGATACTAAAATGCACACGAACAATACGTGTTACCTTAACCTTGCCGCTGTTGTTGAACTATTGGATGTAGTAAGGATGTGGATGTGGTCTTGTGGTGAGAGATAGCTTCTCCACCATCTCCATGCTAGCCAAGTTGTTGCAGCTCCCTCCATCTATGATGACGCGCACAGAACGTTATTTCACAACTCCCTTTGTATGGAACAAATTATGCCTCTGATTTTGCTCAGCTTGTGTAACCTGCACACTCAAAACACGTTGATCAACTAAACATTCATACCTGTCAGCATCTTCAGTAGCCATGTATTGCGTCTCATGATCAGAATAATCTCCACCGTGTTCTTCACTTGTAATAAGAGCCAAAGTCTCCTCATCATAGTCACTAGCGGACTCATACCCACTATCCTCAGTAGCAATTATCACACGCCGAGATTTGCATTCTCGCGCATAATGTCCTCTTCCCTTACAACAACGACAAATAATATCACTTGTGTGCCCTATTGATGCCATGGAAGAAGAAGAGCTCTGTCCAGGTCCGGCAGGTGCGTTCTTGGCAGATAGTGGTGGTTGTGCCTGCTTTCTTGTATCATGGCTGGAGGTGGCACCTGATGGAGGTGCTGGTGCAGTGGAAGTAGAAGATGCACGTGGTGTCCATGATGAAGGTTGACCTGCAAAAAAGTTAGTTCGCGCCAATGCTTGTCGATCCTGCACTTCACATTCAGCTTTACAAGTAAGATGGAATAAACGAGTGATATTAGTATACTCCTTATACTCTAGAATGGTCTGAATCTCTCTATTGAAACCACCCATAAAACGTGCAATCATAGCTTCATTCTCCTCAACAATACCACATCTAATCATGCCAGTTTGTAGTTCCTAATAATATTCTTCTACAGAATTTTTCTCTTGTCTCAAACGCTGCAATTTTTGAAGTAATTCACGTTGATAATATGGTGGAACCCAACGAGTACGCATAGCAGTTTTCAAAGCAACCCAAGTAGCTAGAATAGGATATAATCTACAATGTTCAGACCACCATACACATGCAAAACTAGTAAAAGCATAAACAACAACAGCAACCCATCTCTCCTCGGGATATTGTAAACATGTAAAACGTTGTTCAGTTTCCCAAGTAGGATATATATCAGGAACATATCTACCCTCAAATGGTGGAATATTCAATTTCAGTTTAGGAACATGGTCATGATCTCGTACTTGAGGTGGTGGTGCAGGCCTCCCATTGCGATTATATACCTGAGGTTGACCTGCTGCTGGTGGTGCTGGTGGCTGCACGTAGTTCTGATTTTGATCAACCTCATCCTCATAATCGCCCGCATAATCATCTTCCTCCTGGGTACCAGCAGCAGCAGTAGCAGGACCAAAGAAGTATCAACAATAGGTACATCAGCACCAGAATTTTGACCAAGCTCAATTGGAATGCGCTGTGTGAGTCCCACTTGATTTGGAAGGCGGCGTTGGAGATGTTGTTGTTGTTGTTGTTGTTGTTGTAGAGGTGCGACAGGTGCAGCCGGTGGTGGTTGGGGAAGACGCTTGAGCCATTCATTAAACTTGTTATCCAGCTTTGTCTCAAACGATTTCTCCACGGCATCTATCTTCTCCATAGCCTCTTCAAATCTGTTTAGCACATCTCCCACCTGGCCACTCATTATTTGCTGAAATCTATCGTGCAACTCCTTGTTCGTCATGTTCTCCCAGTCAATCTCGCCGGCTTGTGATCCTGCCATGGTTAGCAGCAATAGAAACACACACGAATATTATCCTACAGACTACTAGAAAATGGTGGTGGTGGTGTGTCACAAATCCTTCAAGAGAATCTCAAATTCTTACCAGTTCTTACCCAGCAGCAAGTGGTGATCGGCAACCGTTGTAGTAAAATCTCTCAAAGCTTGGATAAAGCGATTACCAGGGAGAGTCAAACGCACGACATAGATGTATGTGGAGCTGGGAAGGCTTATAATATGGTAGCAAAAAGGGTCAGCAATAATCAATTCAGAGATGCAAAGTTGAAGAAACGCTCAATGACGGTACTGTGCTAGTCCTAGGCTAGACCGTGCTAGAGACGCGAGCCTAGAACACTAACAAAATCACAGCACGACACGTAATCAAGGGAGGAGCACACCGAATTTTTTTCTCTTTTTTTCACTTTTTTTTTGCACTTTTTCCCTCTTTTTTTTGCTCCGCAACAATTTTTTTTCGAAAAAGTCTACAAATGGTCTAAAAACTGCCTAGCCAGAATTTTCCAGACTTAGTTTTTTTAAACTGGAACTATTTTTCTTGTACGGGTGGCACTGATGTTGGGTAGTCCGACTTGGTCACGACTCGGAGTGTGGCGTGATTTGGAAATCGAAAACAAACAACAAATACTAGACCCGGCCTAGGACTGGTGGCGGAGATGAATCTGGTGGAAACTCGGACTTGTGGTGGATATATGTAGGGCGGTGGAACACGGACTGGTGGCGAATTTCTGATGGAGGTGGACTCGGATTATCATGATGGCGGTGAATATGTGGTATATGGCAGTGGTGATGATGATGATGGTATATGGCATCGGTGATGACGATGGTGGTATATGGCAGCGGTGATGACGATGGTGGTATATGGCAGCGGTGGCGATGATGGTGGTATATGGCAGCGGTGATGATGATGATGCGGCGGCGTGACAACTTGTGAACAGAACTCGAAACTCTAAAGGACTAGACACTAAGACCAGCAACTCGACACGACGATGCAACTGCAAATTCAACAAAGCAAAGACTCAAAAGAGTATGCAATGGCTCAGACTGGTTCGGATAGGATGAACTAACCCTAATTGTTTTTGGCTTTTTCATGGAAAATAGGTATGAAGAAACAGACTCGATCTAAACTACGAAAAACTGTAAAATCTCACCGAGCAACCTAAAAATCTGATACCACTTGATAGAGGCAAAGGTGTCCCGATGTGTAGATGATATGGTGGCTATCGTTTTCTATGGGAGTTGACCTTGACGATCCGACTACGAACGTGCGAGACGTCGCGCCTTAGCAATCGCTAAACCAACTTACGAGGGGTTATTGACCACGCCGGAGCACGATCAACCTGACCACGAGGGTCTATTTCCTGCGAGCAAACGAAGAACAAGCAAGAAACTGAGATTGCAATCTGGATATTGCGAATATAAGATGAAAGCTTTATTGATGAAGGTGGGGTTCTGTGACGTCTTTGTGTGGTCGTTGAACACAAACGAAGTACGCGAAGTTGCAGCTATGGAAAACTTTACTCTAAACAAAACCCCAAAGTCTAAACGATGCCCTAAGGGCTGTATATATGGAGGAAGAGGGGGGAATTTCATAGCCCTTGGGGAAGGGGTCCGAAACCAACCCTATCTCTTGTTTCCCCACACATACGGACTCTAAAAACAGCCTATACTCAAGTATTTCAAAATTACATGGGCCTGGCCCAATAATAAGGTGACGCATCACCTAGAATAACCTCTAGACAAAAGTTATGAAGTAGCATCTTGTATATTTCGTCCAAGGCTTCATGCACTCATTATGGTGGCTTCAACATCCTGAAATCATCACTTGTAACTCCGTTCTTGTTCCCCTTGCGCATGCCGTCATCTCCATGCTTGTTCTTGCTCCAGTGTTCATCCTTCTCCAAGCTAGGCCCTTCATTTGTAAGCAAAACGAATGTATCCAATTTAGACAACATCATATTCTCATGAACATTAGAATCATTACCAAGAAACAAAAGTACCTGGTAATTTAATTGGCGTGCGTGAGCTCTAGTAATTGATCCAGTATGTATAGCAGCAGGGGATGTGGGTGTAACAATGGTATTGATGTCCTC
Organism: Triticum dicoccoides; assembly: GCF_002162155.2. Classification (NCBI taxonomy): domain Eukaryota; kingdom Viridiplantae; phylum Streptophyta; class Magnoliopsida; order Poales; family Poaceae; genus Triticum; species Triticum dicoccoides. The sequence goes on along the minus strand of NC_041381.1, from coordinate 284,359,072 downwards.
ATCAGTTGGGGCCAAGTTTTAATTGCTTCGGTCTTAGATTCATCAACATGGAAACCCTTGGAAGAAACAACAAAACCCAAGAAAACAAGCTTGTCAAGACCAAAAATGCACTTTTTCATGTTGGCATAAAGACGTTCCTTGCGAAGAGTTTGCGAAACAGCCCTAACATGATTGAGATGCTCTTTCATGGATTTGCTAAAAACAAGTATGTCATCGAAGTAAACCATAACAAACACGCCAATGTAAGGACAAAGCACAAAATGCATAAGACGCATGAAAGTACCGGGAGCTTCCGACAAACCCATAGGCATAACCAACCACTCGTACAAGCCAAATTTGGTCTTGAAAGCGGTTTTCCATTCATCACCTTCTTGTATGCGGATTTGATAATAGCCGTTTTTAAGATCAATTTTTGAGAAAATGGTGGCACCGCTAAGTTCATCAAACATATCATCTAGGCGAGGAATGAGATGCCTATAACGAACGGTAATAGCATTGATGGGTCTACAATCCAAGCACATGCAAAAACAACCATCTTGCTTGGGCACAAGTATAACCGGAACGGCGCAAGGGCTTAAGATTTCATGTACATGTCCATTGTCGATGAGTTGTTGTACTTGCTGTTGGATCTCCTTAGTTTCTTCGGGGTTGACGCGGTAGGGAGCTTTGTTAGGTAGAGGTGCTCCAGGGATGAGGTCGATTCGGTGCTCAATGCCTCAAAGTAGAGGTAGACCCGGAGGTAGCTCATCGAGGAAAACATCTTGGAATTCCTGCAGAAGATAAGATAACACTAAAGGTAGATCGTGAGAGGTGTTAGTTTTTGGTTCCCCGTCATTGCACACAAGGATAAAGTGCATAACACTCGATAGGTTCTCACACACTTCTCTCATCTCACTTTTGGTGGCAAATAGGACAAAGTTTGTCTTGTCGTTCATCATGGAGGCACTCGGTTTTGGCTTGTGGCTCTCACTCTCTTTTGGGTGGATCACTTTCTCACTATTTTCTCCATGATGAATGGCTTGCTTGTCGGCGATCACTTGACTAGGAGACATAGGTCGTAGAACATATTTCTTCCCTTTCATCTTGAAGCTATAGTGATTGGTACACCCGTTGCGGATGACGTCGTGGTGAAATTTCCATGGTCGACCAAGAAGGAGGTAGCAAATGGACATCGGGACGACATCACACTCCAAAGTGTCTTCATATGCTCCAATTTTGAAGGAAACCTTGACCGTATGCTCAACTTTTATAATGCCGGAATCGCTTAGCCATTGGACCTTGTATGGATGCGGGTGCTTCATCTTGACCAACTGTAGCTTGGAGCATAGTTCTTCACTTGCCAAGTTGTGACAACTACCTCCATCAATGATGACCTTGACGAACCTTCCATTGATGCCGGCCTTTGTGTGGAAGATGTGGCATCTTTGGTCTTTGTCTTGTTGATGTTGAAGAGTCGAGACTTTGGAGACAACAAGAGCGGGGCTCGTATCCTCATCACAAAATACTGGATCATCTTCATCCTCGTTCACGCGCCGGTGCATGGACACTTGCTCAAGGGCTTCCATCTCCTCTTCACTCATGGAGTCATATGTTCCGTCGTCATTGAGGATCATGGTGCGCTTGTTTGTACATTGGAAGGACTTGTGGCCTCGGCCGCAAGTGAAACACTTGTAGGAGCTTGTCTTGATGGTCTCATCGGTTGGAGTAGATGATGAAGCACATGGTTTGAAGTTGCTTGTAGTAGGAGGAGGACGACTTGAGGTTGTCGAAGTTTTCTTGTAACTTGACTTGTCGTCGTTGCTTGTAGATGGCTTGGTTGAGGTAGAAGTTGGAGGAGTCGTTGAAGCTTGGTTGTTGGAGAAGCCGTAGGTCTTGGATGAGTAATTGGCGTAGTTGAAGTCATCTTGCACTTGGCGTTCCGCTTTGGTAGCTTGATGCACGAGCTCAATGAGGTTGGAGTAGGGTTGGAAGTTGGCAATCTTCTTGATGGGATGATTGAGGCCATTCAAGAAATGTGCCATAGTTTTCTCATCATATTTCGTGACATTGGCTCGTATCATGGCTATCTCCATTTCCTTGTAGTATTCTTCAACACTCTTTGTTCCTTGCTTGATTAGTTGGAGCTTCTTGAAGAGATCGCGGTTGTAGTAGGTGGGCACAAAACGTGCTTGCATGAGATCTTTCATTTGAGCCCAAGTGGTGATAGGTGGTTCACCTCTTGCTTCTCGTCGCTCAAGGACTTGTTCCCACCATATGAGCACATAGTATTGGAACTCAAGTGATGCCATAGCGATCTTCTTCTCTTCCTCATAGTTGTGCAAACGAAAGATTTTGTTGACCTTCAATGACCATGATAGGTATTCTTCGAGATCATTGCTTCCATTGAACTTGGGCATGGTGTACTTTAGCTTGCCCTAGCGTTGTTCTTCATTTTGTTGTGGTCGAGGATGGTAATGACGCCCTTGACATGGAGGATTATCAACCTCATGTTGCTCTTGCCGTGGAGGATGGCCATAGTCAACTTGCTCTTGTTGAACTTGAGGTTGTGGAGGAGCTTGTCGAGCTTGAGGAGGAGGGTGAGGAACTTGACGTTGCACTCTTGGTTGGTAGTTTCGCTCTTGGATTTCTTCTCGAAGAGCTTCCTCTTGATTGCGCCTATCGCGGTTGCATTTGGCAATGGCTTATAAGCAACGTAGAATACACTCACCCAATCTTATGATCCCTTTGAGCCTGGGTGGCGGTCCATAGGAGAATACACTCACCCAATCCACGTCTACAAGCATGACATAGCAATTATAAGCAACATAGAAGTAACTCCCAAAGGTTTGATAATAAACAGGGCCATAGTACTACCTCATCTACCTCCCAAAACCCACATATTAATCAGACCCTAACCACGCAAGTGTTTGAGGATTAATCTAATGCAATAAAACTGGGTAGTAAAGAGGTATGATCAAAGTGTTACTTGCCTTGCCGATGATCCGTGAAACCTAGAGACTCGTAGTAGCACGCTTCGCACTCCGGGTACTCTATCACAAACAAACAAGCATACAATAAGCACTCAACTAGAAGCACGGGTAAAACTCAAATAAGAGATCTAACCAGAAAGTTCAACTTAAGAACTTCGGTTTGCAAAAAGAATCAAATCAAACGAAGCAACGAAACTCAAACTGCGAAAAAACAAGCTTCGTTTACTAATCTGGACTTAAGTCAAATTTTACAGTAGCAAAACATTGTTAAGTTCATTAAACAGAAAGAGGGCTTTGAGAC
>NC_041381.1:284344011-284354981 GCF_002162155.2 Triticum dicoccoides | reverse complement strand
CAGGGCAGCTGTCGGGTGGTGGTGGTGGGGTCGGGCGACGAGGCGGCGGCGGCGGACGGCGGCGGCAGCGACCTCTGGCGGCGGCGCGGATCGGGCGGCGGCGGCGGCGTATCATGGCGGCGGCGGCGGGGAGCGGGCAGTGCTATGGTTTTAGGGGCGGGGCTTGCGGTCGGGCCTCCGGCTCTTAAAGGGCCGGCCGGGTCGGAGTCCCGGACGGACACGACCCGGTAAAGCGGTAACTTGTTTTAGATAATTCTGCGCAGAAAAACAAATAAAATAAATACTAAACGGAATGAAAAAATCCTGAAATAAATTTTTCCTGTCCTCTAAAAATATAGCGGACGAAATGACCATTTATTTGGGCCTCTAATGCAATTTTAAAAAACACATATTTTTTCTAATTCAAATAAAATAGCGATAAAACTCCGAATAAAATTCTTATTTTCTTTTAATATTAAATCTCCAATATTTCTTTATTTTGGGAAAGTCATTTTATTCCCTCTCTTTTATTTTTATAAAAGAAATATTCGAAGAGAAAATAATTAAAATCAAATGGATCCTCTTTTGAAAATTTGAGAAAACTCAAATATGAAAACAACGAAATCCCCAACTCTCTCCGTGGGTCCTTGAGTTGCGTAGAATTTCTAGGATCAAGCCAAAATGCAATAAAATATAATATGCATTGATGATCTAATGTATAACATACCAAATTGGAAATTTGGGATGTTACAAACCTACCCCCCTTAAGATGAATCTTGCCCTCTAGATTCGGGTTGGCTAGAAAATAGGTGAGGGTGGTCCTTCCGTAGGTCTTCCTCTCTTTCCCAGGTGGCTTCATCCTCGGTATGGTGGCTCCACTGAACTTTGCAAAACTTGATAACCTTGCTGCGGGTGACTCGGCTGGCAAACTCGGGAATCTTGACTGATTTCTCCTCATAGGTCAAATCGCTATCCAACTGAATCACTTCTAGTGGAACTGTATCTCTCAGAGGGATATCGACCATCTCTGCGTGGCACTTCTTCAACTGGGAAACGTGGAACACATTGTGAACTCCTGACAATCCTTCAGGCAACTCCAACTTGTAGGTAACTTCTCCAATACGTTCCAAAACTCTGTATGGTCCCACGAAACATGGCGCTAACTTTCCCTTAACTCCAAAACGCTGAACTCCTCGAAGTGGGGACACACGAAGATACAATCTGTCTCCGACTTCGTAAACTGTCTCCTTGCGTTTAGAATCCGCATAGCTCTTCTGCCTGGATTGGGCTACTTTGTGTCTGTCGTGAATCAACTTAACCTTCTCTTCAGACTCTTTGATCAAATCTGGTCCAAACAACTGACAGTCTCCAACTTCATCCCACAACAACGGTGTCCTGCACATCCTTCCGTAAAAGCTTCAAAAGGGGCCATCTTCAAACTGGCTTGATAGCTGTTGTTGTAAGAGAACTCTGCATATGGCAAAATGTCGTCCCAACTAGATCCATAATCTAGCGCACAAGCTCTCAACATATCTTCCAGAATCTGATTGACTCTCTCGGTCTGTCCATATGTCTGTGGATGAAAGGCTGTACTGAACTCTAGCCTAGTACCCAAAGTTTCATGCAACTAAATCCAGAACTTTGAGGTAAACTGGGTTCCTCTATCTGATACAGTGGTCCTCGGAACTCCATGCAGACATACGATCCTAGTCATATATATCTTTGCCAACTTAGCACTGGTGTAAGTGGTTTTCACTGGGATGAAATGAGCTACCTTCATCAAACAATCGACTACAACCCATATCGAGTCATAGCCTGAGTGAGTCCTGGGCAATCCCGTGATGAAATCCATGCCTAGCTTATCCCACTTCCATTCAGGTATTGGCAATGGCGGTAGCAATCCTGCTGGCTTATGATGCTCTGCCTTTACTCTTTGACATACATCACAAACTGCTACATACTCCGCAATATCCTTCTTCATTCCGGTCCACCAGAAACTGTCCTTTAAATCCAGATACATCTTCGTATTTCCTGGGTGAATTGAATACGGCAAATCATGGGCCTTCTGCAGAATCAACTTCCCGATCTCCGGGTCATTAGGCACATGTACGCGGTCCTCAAACCATAAGGTATCATGCTCATCCTCACAGAACCCCTTAGCTTTTCCTTTGATCATCCTTTCCTTGATCTTGGCAATCTCCTTGTTCGTCTTCTGAGCTTCTCTGATCTTATCCATCAAAGTAGGCTGAACCTCCAATGCTGCTACATAGCCTTTCAGAACTATTTCCAAACATAGCTCGCGAAGATCGTCTGCTAGCTCCTTGGGTAACTCTCGGGTCATGAGTGTGTTGACATGGCTCTTGCGGCTCAACGCATCGGCTACTACGCTAGCCTTTCCATGATGATAATGCAACCTCATATCATAATCCTTAATGAGCTCAAACCATCTCCTTTGCCTGAGATTCAACTCCTTCTGCGTGAAGATATACTTCAAACTCTTATGATTCGTGTACACCTCACAATGGTTTCCGATGAGAAAATGTCTCCATGTCTTCAACGCATGCACTACGGTTGCTAACTCCAAATCGTGTGTAGCATAACTTAACTCATGGGGTTTAAGCTATCGTGAGGCATATGAAACAACTCTTCCCTCCTGCATAAACACTGCTCCAAGTCCTCGATGAGAAGCGTCGCAATACACTTGATAATCCTTGCATTGATCTGGAAGAATCAACACTGGAGCTGTAACCAAACATTTCTTCAACTCCTGAGGACTGGCCTCACATTCCTCAGTCCATTTGAACTTGGTGTCCTTCTTCTACACTTGTAGGAGCTTGTCTTGACGGTCTCATCGGTTGGAGTAGATGTTGAAGCACGTGGCTTGAAGTTGCTTGTAGTAGGAGGAGGATGACTTGAGGTTGTCGAAGTTTTCTTGTTACTTGACTTGTCGTCGTTGCTTGTAGATGGCTTGGTTGAGGTAGAAGTTGGAGGAGTCGTTGAAGCTTGGTTGTTGGAGAAGCCATAGGTCTTGGATGAGTACTTGGCGTACTTGAAGTCATCTTGCACTTGGCGTTTCGCTTTGGTAGCTTGATGCACGAGCTCAATGAGGTTGGAGTAGGGTTGGAAGTCGGCAATCTTCTTGATGGGACGACTGAGGCCATTCAAGAAATGTGCCATAGTTTGCTCATCATCTTCCGTGAAATTGGCTCGTATCATGGCTATCTCCATTTCCTTGTAGTATTCTTCAAGACTCTTTGTTCCTTGCTTGATTAGTTAGAGCTTCTTGAAGAGATCGCGGTTGTAGTAGGTGGGCACAAAACGTGCTCGCATGACATCTTTCATTTGAGCCCAAGTGGTGATAGGTGGTTCACCTCTTGCTTCTCGTCGCTCAAGGACTTGTTCCCACCATATGAGCACATAGTATTGGAACTCAAGTGATGCCATAGCGATCTTCTTCTCTTCCTCATAGTTGTGCAAACGAAAGATTTTGTCGACCTTCAATGACCATGATAGGTACTCTTCGGGATCATTGCTTCCATTGAACTTGGACATGGTGAACTTTAGCTTGCCCTATCGTTGTTCTACATTTTGTTGTGGTCGAGGATGGTGATGACGCCCTTGACGTGGAGGATTATCAACCTCATGTTGCTCTTGCCGTGGAGGATGTCCATAGTCAACTTGCTCTTGTTGAACTTGAGGTTGTGGAGGAGCTTGTCGAGCTTGAGGAGGAGGGTGAGGAGCTTGACGTTGCACTCTTGGTTGGTAGTTTCTCTCTTGGATTTCTTCTCGAAGAGCTTCCTCTTGATTGCGCCTATTGGGTTGCATTTGGCAATGGCTCGACTTGCTTCTTGAAGGGCACGTTGCGCCTCAAGAGCTTGTGCTTAACATTATTGTTGTTGAAGACGTTGAGCCTCGGCATCTTGTTCAACTTGATGTTGACGCGCTCGTTCTTCCTCTTGGCGACGTTGACGTTGTCGTTCTTGAGCTTGTGGAAAAGGGTCTTGGTTTGGTTGAGGATGATGTACTTGCTCGTCGATGCCCCCGATTCAATCGTACACTAATCATGCACGCAAATGTGTACGATCAAGATCAGGGACTCACGGGAAGATATCACAACACAACTCTAAAACATAAATAAGTCATACAAGCATCATAATACAAGCCAGGGGCCTCGAGGGCTCGAATACAAGTGCTCGATCATAGACGAGTCAGCAGAAGCAACAATATCTGAGTACAGACATAAGTTAAACAAGTTTGCCTTAAGAAGGCTAGCACAAACTGGGATACAGATCGAAAGAGGCGCAGGCCTCCTGCCTGGGATCCTCCTAACTACTCCTGGTCGTCGTCAGCGGGCTGCACGTAGTAGTAGGCACCTCCAGTGTAGTAGGGGTCGTCATCGACGGTGGCATCTGGCTCCTGGACTCCAGCATCTGGTTGCGACAACCAGAAAGAAAGGAAAGGGGGAAAAGGGGGGAGAAAGCAACCGTGAGTACTCATCCAAAGTACTCGCAAGCAAGGAAGTACACTACATATGCATGGGTATATGTGTAAGGAGGCCATATCAGTGGACTGAACTGTAGAATGCCAGAATAATAGGGGGATAGCTAGTCCTATCGAAGACTACGCTTCTGGCAGCCTCCGTCTTGCGGCATGTAGAAGAGAGTAGACTGAAGTCCTCCAAGTAGCATCGCATAGCATAATCCTACCCGGCGATCCTCTCCTCGTCGCCCTGTTAGAGAGCGATCACCGGGTTGTATCTGGCACTTGGAAGGGTGTGTTTTATTTAGTATCCGGTTCTAGTTGTCATAAGGTCAAGGTACAACTCCAAGTCGTCCTGTTACCAAAGATCACCGCTATTCGAATAGATTAACTTCCCTGCAGGGGTGCACCACATAACCCAACACGCTCGATCCCATTTGGCCAGACACACTTTCCTGGGTCATGCCCGGCCTCGGAAGATCAACACGTCGCAGCCCCACCTAGGCACAACAGAGAGGTCAGCACGCTGGTCTAAATCCTATGTGCGCAGGGGTCTGGGCCCATCGCCCATTGCACACCTGCACATTGCGTACGCGGCCGGTGAGCAGACCTAGCAACCTCCATTACAAAGGAAGTTGTGTTCACGCAGTCCAACCCGGCGCGCCCCGCTCAGTCGCTGACGTCACGAAGGCTTCGGCTGATACCACGACGTTGAGTGCCCATATCTTTCCCGCGTAGTTGGTTAGTGCGTATAGGCCAGTAGCCAGACTCAGATCAAATACCAAGATCTCGTTAAGCGTGTTAAGTATCCGCGAACACCGAACAGGGCCAGGCCCACCTGTCTCCTATGTGGTCTCAACCTGCCCTGTCGCTTCGCCACAAAGTAACAGTCGGGAGCCGTCGGGAACCCAGGCCCACCTCTACCGGGATGGAGCCACCTGTCCGTCCAACCCCCACATTGGAATCGCTTGCGGGTACTCAACGAGCTGACCCGACTTTAGTCACCATCTGTATAATATGTATGTATGTATAGTATATACCCGTGATCACCTCCCGAGTGATCACGGCCCAATAGTATAGCAAGGCAGACTGACAAGAATGTAGGGCCAATGATGATAAACTAGCATCCTATACTAAGCATTTAGGATTGCGGGTAGGGTATCAATGTCTGTAGCAACAATGACAGGCTATGCATCAGAATAGGATTAACGGAAAGTAGTAACATGCTACACTACTCTAATGCAAGCAGTATAGAGGAGAATAGGCGATATCTGGTGATCAAGGGGGGGGGGGCTTGCCTGGGTGCTCAGACAAGGAGGGGTCGTCGGTGACGTAGTCAACCACAGGGGCATCAGCATCGTCACAGGGTCTACCGGAGAGAAGAGGGGGAAGAAACAGTAAATACATAGCAAGCAAGTGCATAACAGGACAACAAGCAGAGCTAGACGTGTTCTAACGCGGTATGAGGTGATACCGGTGAGGGGGGGAAACATCCCGGAAAGTATCCCCGGTGTTCCGTGTTTTCGGATAGATGAACTGGAGGGGGAAAGTTGCGTGTTCGATATGCTAGGGGTGTGTGGCGGACGAATGGGTTGCATATCCGGAATCGTCTCGTTGTTCTGAGCAACTTCCATGTTGAAAATAATTTAATCCGAGTTACGGATTAAAAGATATGATTTTCTAAAGATTTTATTAATTTCAGGAATTTAATTAATTATTTAATTTAATTCAAAAATGGATTTATGACATCAGCATGATGTCATGGTGATGTCAGCAGTCAACAGAGTTGACTGGTCAACCTGACCAGTGGGTCCCACTGGTCAGTGACACATTTTAATTAAACAATTTAGTTATCCTAATTAGTATTAATTAGGGGTGGGCCCCACTGCCATTGACTACTAAATTAACTTATTAACAGATCAGGTTAATTAGGTAACCAATGTGTAATTAGTTTAATTAGTTGGTTAATTTAATTAATCACAATTAAGTAAGTTAATTATTTCTTAAATTAATTATTTTTATTTTATTATTTTTTTTTATATTTTTTGAAAATACGTTCTGGGCGTGGGCCTCATCTGTCATAGGCCCATAGGGGCCTATCGGGTTCGGGTGTGGTTTTGGGCCCAATCGGGCGCACGCCCAGGGGCGCCGTGGCGGACGAGGCCAGCGAGGTCGGGCGGCCACCGGAGGGGGACGCCGACAGGGGAGCAGCAGGGCGCCACCGGCGGCGCGGGCCGGCAGAAGCTGTCCCAGCAGCGACGAGCAAAGGGGGCGGCACGGCAGCACAAGTGCCTGCCGGAGGAACCAGAAGGGGGCGCGGGCGGCAAGGGGACGAGGCCATGGCGGGGCACGCGGGCACACGGGGAGGGCGCTAAGGAAAATACGGGGCGCGTGAGAGGAACAACGAAGGCAGGGGCGCGGGAGCGCTCCGCGAGCGGGCGTAGTGGCCGTGGCGGCGTTCGGTGATCCAGACGGCGCGACGGGACGTGACGGGGGGGGGAGAAGAGGAGGTCGGGGCCTCACCAAGGGAGTGTAGGGGACGGGGCAGTGGGGGTTGAGGAGGAGGACGAGGACGTCGCGACGAAGAGGAAGCAGGCCGGCGGGGTGGCTCCGGCATCGTGGTCTTCGTCGAGGAGGCAATCCGGGTGGCGCCGGATGAGGGCGAGGCGGCGGCGCACGTCGGAGAGGATGGGGCGGCGTCCAGCGAGGAGGCGAGGCAGTGAGGCGGCGAGGGCGGCACCAACGCGGACCAGGTCGGCGACGGCGACGAGCGCAGGGAAGGGGCGGTGACGGCGTCAGGCGGCGGTGTCCGAGACGTCGAGCGACGACGGGGTTGGGCCTCTCCCCGATCCAGATGGGATCGAGAGGAGAGGGGGAGGAGTGGAGGAAGGCGTGGGGAATCGAGGGGAGGGGAGTGGAGTAGGGTTCGGTGTCCCCTGGGGGTTAGTAGGTGATGTGGGGTGGGCCGGTCCGGCCGGGCCAGCCTGTAGCTAGCTGGGCCATTCGGCCCAGGGAGAGGGGTTCTTTTCTTTTGTCTCTTGTCTTCTTTTTTTTAGTTTTGTTTTCTGTTTTCTTTTAACCTTTGTATTTTCTTTCATTATTTCTTTTCTATTTTAATTCATTTAAAAGTATTTAGGCATTTTATAAAATTATGTTTACTTTATTATAATTACCCTTGTAATATCCGGCACCCACCAAACATTTTTGTTTCAACTTTTGAAAACTTTTATTATTGACATTAATTTGAGTTTGAATTTTGAAGCGGTTTTGAATTAACCCGAGGTTAACTACAGTGACAGAGGTGACGTGGCACCATTAACGTGAGATTACTGTAGCATGATTATCCGGGCGTCACAATTCTCCTCCACTACAAGAAATCTCGTCCCGAGATTTAAGAGGTAGTGAAAGGGGGGAAGGTTTGGTAACGAATCTAGCGGATCTTCTCATTCTGGCTTGCTCTTCTCGAAGAGACCGGTCCAATACATTGATTTCTTCATTCCTTTGCTTCCGGTCATCATGATGAAGTCGACATCCTTTTGTTGGGATCTTCATCATACTTACGAATAGGTAACGGGGCAGATCGGCAACGACAGAATGCTATAAGGGTAATAATCCGGGATTAACCCATGAATGAGTATATGAGTACCTCTCGAGTTGAACAAATAAAACACATCGAGAGTGAGGTTCGAAGGTACAATAAGAGGTTCCAAGCAGATAGATAGTTGCTCGAAGTCCGAACCAGAGTGAGAAAGGGGTTCAGAGCAGCGAGAGTAAGTATAGCGTCTGATACCAGAATAGAGCACTAGGAAGGTGGCCCGTGAGTTAAATACAAAGCCAAGCATGGGGAATAACCATTATAAATAGGATTGTATAGGTGAGTCAGGTTTCGATCCTGTGAAACTGTGGGTTATGGGCCCACCATGTGGGTTAAAAGTAGGAAGGGCGATGACGTCTTGCATGATCATGTAAGCAAGGATGTCAGAGGATAGCCTATCAGTTATGTTGACTGCATCGTTGGTACCAAGGGCGAGGGACGAAGAGAACCATTTTCCTGCTCGTTGAAACGAGGCGGACCAATAGGCAAAGTTCTCGTCCATCGGTGGTTTACCAAAATGTCATCAACAATAGTAACACGGTCTTACTGATAAGGTTGTACACCACGTTGTTTACATAAGCAGGGAGGTATTACTGCTTATGTCATACCGACCACAGAAAGGTTAAAACAATGGAAAGGAAATGTGATCAACAGATTAAACAGAACAACTCAAAGGAAAATGTGTTTAAACACATATTTCAGGGGTATATCCTTTCCAAGGGCAAGCAGAGCATGATAGCCATGGTAGGATATGCAGTAGAAAACCATTTAGGTAAGGGCAGAGGAATTTCATGACATTACCCAAACAACGGTGTTTGGATAGTTGACCAACAAACATTCTGCATGGTGCTACAAATGTGCTTATCGTAAAATCGGAGTACCAGAGACACGCTTTGAGATAGCATTGACATTGTCTTCAAGCAAAGGTCAGACTTAGGATACACGAGGGATCCATCAGGAACAACCTGTAGAATAAGTCTTACAATTTCCTCATGGATGAATGGATAACCTTGCTAAAAGGAAGCTATAACAATAGGTCCTCCGGCCAGGTGTGCTAGGCATGATATCACCTTACCGGGTCATATAAGGACCAATGTTATAACTCTTGAAAATGTGTTCCACCCATCATATCTGACCGAGATTCAGATATGACTATTATTAGGATACCTCAGACTTTGGATGCTTGAGAAAAGAGGTGCAACACAATTTAGACGAGATGACATTGCAGATTCTCGAGAAATGAACTATGGAAGCGAGTTCCGAAACAAGAGTTCATCAATAAACCAAGGAGAGAGTGAGGAGTTAGCTGATAGACTCAGCGACAATTCATCAAGAATTCCAACAAGATGTATTTCCACAACTATGTGAACAAGGAGATAACATTAGCCAGATCAGATGACTTAATGATGTGTGCTGGAGGAAAACATACACAATTAAACATTGACTGGAAGGTGCACCCGAAATATGGGTTGGGTTGCACGACCAACGTCGGAATGGCGACTGAGCAACCAACACACCAAATTGGAATTATTGTCCAATAATTTCGAAGCAATAGGGTTGCTAGAGATATTAAATTTGCGCAACAGAGTTCACTCAACACGGGGACCAAGAAAAGAATGGTGATGGCGAGAAGCATCACCGTATCACAAATCCTTAAGAGGTGGTGTAATTCTCACAACATTGATGACATAAGAGATGGTAATGTTCCGAGTAAAGAAGAACAATTGCTGGTTGGCAGGGAACTCAAGGTATAACACCAAACACGAACAAGCTGTGTTGGTGGGAAGGCAATAAAGTGGCCGATGATAATAAAATTCATCGAGGGCAAGGATGGTATTCCTCATCATGAATTCAATTGATATCCTAGAAGATCTCAGAATGCTGATGATGATCATGACACATTTGTTGAGAGATTTCATGAAGATGTAATCAACCGGTGATGACATCAAGTCACGGGAATGATGAAGCGAAAGGTTATTGGAACCAAGGGTACGACACAAACTCGAAATCAAGTTTGTTGTTCAATAAGAAATGATATGACAAGGAACATGGGCGTAAGCTTAGCTCATCATCAAAAATTGTGCTCCGGAAAGAAGGACCAGGTAGCACAGTTAAAATTTAGCACAATAATGATATAGCCGATCAGGCTAGCAATGACTTGAAGGATTAATAAACACATAAGCAATGAAGAATACTTAGAGTTATTGAATCGAAGTGCGGAATTGATTCACTTATCAGTGTTCTCGGTTGACAACAACCCAGAACCCAGGAAAATTGGAATCGGTGAGAAATAACAGTTGATGAAGAATCCATAAGAAGTTATGTAGTTCCATGATATTCTCGCGATACCAGAGGGTATACTCAAGGGTAGAGCGGGATAGAGGTTGGAAAAGTGAAATCATTTGCAGAAGGCAAGCACTTAAACTTGTCCAAGAAATGGGATCAAAGAAGAACAATATGGTCGAAACAACGGTCGCAAAAGACCAATCATAGGTAAGAGAAGAAGTTATAACAAGGGAATTATTATTACTACGAGAAGCTTCCATGATAAGTTCCACCTCGGGTCCATGGGCATGGACACAAAGTTCAAGGTCGACCCCTACTTCTCCAAAGCATAACCTTACATTCACTTCTCGTTTCGATAATGGCATTAGTGTTGAAAGTTTTACCTGGTGAAATACCAGATGAGTATGACCCGTGAAAACTTCCAAGTTCACACATAGTAAGGAAGGCATAGGTTCAACCCATCAGGGCATCTTAGGAACATATACCACAAGCTTCAAGAGTAAATATCACCAGCTCGAAAGCAGAGCATGGTTGGCAAAAGGAGAGGATACAATTTACCAAAGGCATTATGTATCGAAGAAATAACTCACAAGGTGATTAATTATGAAGGACACTGTCGGATAATAATCCA
>NC_041381.1:284343055-284343487 GCF_002162155.2 Triticum dicoccoides | reverse complement strand
AGTATAGACGAGGAGTGAAAGATCCTAATACCACCCAATGGCGACATGGGCCCGTAAGCCGCACAGCCATGTTAGTAAAAGTTTTGTAATAACTAGACTCAACTTCCGCCAAGGAGTTGGAAAGGGGATTCCTACAGGCAGTCGGCTTTGATACCAACTTGTGACGCCCCCGATTAGATCCTACACTAATCATGCACGCAAATGTGTACGATCAAGATCAGGGACTCACGGGAAGATATCACAACACAACTCTAAAACATAAATAAGTCATACAAGCATCATAATACAAGCCAGGGGCCTCGAGGGCTCGAATACAAGTGCTCGATCATAGACGAGTCAGCGGAAGCAACAATATCTGAGTACAGACATAAGTTAAACAAGTTTGCCTTAAGAAGGCTAGCACAAACTGGGATACAGATCGAAAGAGGCGCA
>NC_041381.1:284340157-284343045 GCF_002162155.2 Triticum dicoccoides | reverse complement strand
GCCTCCTGCCTGGGATCCTCCTAACTACTCCTGGTCGTCGTCAGCGGGCTGCACGTAGTAGTAGGCACCTCCGGTGTAGTAGGGGTCGTCGTCGATGGTGGCGTCTGGCTCCTGGACTCCAGCATCTGGTTGCGACAACAAGAAAGAAAGGAAAGGGGGAAAAGGGGGGAGAAAGCAACCGTGAGTACTCATCCAAAGTACTCGCAAGCAAGGAAGTACACTACATATGCATGGGTATATGTGTAAGGAGGCCATATCAGTGGACTGAACTGCAGAATGCCAGAATAAGAGGGGGATAGCTAGTCCTATCGAAGACTACGCTTCTGGCAGCCTCCGTCTTGCGGCATGTAGAAGAGAGTAGACTGAAGTCCTCCAAGTAGCATCGCATAGCATAATCCTACCCGGCGATCCTCTCCTCGTCGCCCTGTTAGATAGCGATCACCGGGTTGTATCTGGCACTTGGAAGGGTGTGTTTTATTTAGTACCCGGTTCTAGTTGTCATAAGGTCAAGGTACAACTCCAAGTCATCCTGTTACCGAAGATCACGGCTATTCGAATAGATTAACTTCCCTGCAGGGGTGCACCACATAACCCAACACGCTCGATCCCATTTGGCCGGACACACTTTCCTGGGTCATGCCCGACCTCGAAAGATCAACACGTCGCAGCCCCACCTAGGCACAACAGAGAGGTCAGCACACCGGTCTAAATCCTATTCACGCAGGAGTCTAGGCCCATCGCCCATTGCACACCTGCACGTTGCGTACGCGGCCGGTGAGCAGACCTAGTAACCTCCATTACAAAGGAAGTTGCATTAACGCAGTCCAACCCGGCGCGCCCCGCTCAGTCGCTGACGTGACGAAGGCTTTGGCTGATACCACGACGTCGAGTGCCCATATCTTTCCCGCGTAGTTGGTTAGTGCGTATAGGCCAGTAGCCAGACTCAGATCAAATACCAAGATCTCGTTAAGCTTGTTAAGTATCCGCGAACACCGAACAGGGCCAGGCCCACCTCTCTCCTAGGTGGTCTCAACCTGCCCTGTCACTCCGCTAGAAAGTAACAGTCAGGGGCCGTCGGGAACCCAGGCCCACCTCTACCGGGATGGAGCCACGTGTCCGTCCAGCCCCCACATCGGAATCACTTGCAGGTACTCAACGAGCTGACCCGACATTAGTCACCATCTGTATAATATGTATGTATGTATAGTATATACCTGTGATCACCTCCCGAGTGATCACGGCCCAAAGGTATAGCAAGGCAGACTGACAAGAATGTAGGGCCAATGATGATAAACTAGCAGACTATACTAAGCATTTATGATTGCGGGTAGGGTATCAATGACTGTAGCAACAATGACAGGCTATGCATCAGAATAGGATTAACGGAAACCAGTAACATGCTACACTACTCTAATGCAAGCAGTATAGAGGAGAATAGGCGATATCTGGTGATCAAGGGGGGGGGGCTTGCCTGGTTGCTCAGACAAGGAGGGGTCGTCGGTGACGTAGTCGACCACAGGGGCATCAGCATCGTCACAGGGTCTACCAGAGAGAAGAGGGGGAAGAAACAGTAAATACATAGCAAGCAAGTGCAGAACAGGACAACAAGCAGAGCTAGACGTGTTCTAACGCGGTATGAGGTGATACCGGTGAGGGGGGGAAACAACCGGGAAAGTATCCCTGGTGTTCCGTGTTTTCGGACAGATGAACCGGAGGGGGAATGTTGCGTGTTCGATATGCTAGGGGTGTGTGGCGGACGAACGGGTTGCATATCCGGAATCGTCTCGTTGTTCTGAGCAACTTCCATGTTGAAAATAATTTAATCCGAGTTACGGATTAAAAGATATGATTTTCTAAAGATTTTATTAATTTCAGGAATTTAATTAATTATTTAATTTAATTCGAAAATGGATTTATGACATCAGCATGATGTCATGGTGATGTCAGCAGTCAACAGAGTTGACTGGTCAACCTGACCAGTGGGTCCCACTGGTCAGTGACACATTTTAATTAAACAATTTAGGTATCCTAATTAGTATTAATTAGGGGTGGGCCCCACTGCCATTGACTACTAAATTAACTTATTAACAGATCAGGTTAATTAGGTAACTAATGTGTAATTAGTTTAATTAGTTGGTTAATTTAATTAATCACAATTAAGTAAGTTAATTATTTCTTAAATTAATTATTTTTATTTTATTATTTTATTTTTATATTTTCTGAAAATACGTTCTGGGCGTGGGCCCCATCTGTCATAGGCCCATAGGGGCCTATCGGGTTCGGGCGTGGTTTCAGGCACCAGAGGGGGACGCCGACGGGGGAGCAGCAGGGCGCCACCGGCGGCGCGGGTCGGCAGAAGCTGCCCCAGCAGCGACGAGCAGAGGGGGCGGCACGGCAGCACAAGTGCCTAGCGCAGGAACCAGAAGGGGGCGTGAGCGGCAAGGGGATGAGGCCGCGGCGGGGCATGCGGGCACACGGGGAGGGCGCTAAGGAAAATACGGGGCGCGCGAGAGGAACGGCGAAGGCAGGGGCGCGGGAGCGCTCCGCGAGCGGGCGTAGTGGCCGTGGCGGCGTTCGGTGATCCAGACGGCGCGACGGGACGTGACGGGGGGGGAGAAGAGGAGGTCGGGGCCTCACCGAGGGAGTGTAGGGGACGTGGCAGTGGGGGTTGAGGAGGAGGACGGGGACGTCGCGACAAAGAGGAAGCAGGCCGGCGGGGTGGCTCCAGCGTCGTGGTCTTCATCGAGGAGGCGATCCGGGTGGCGCCGGACGAGGGCGAGGCGGCGGCGCACGTCGGAGAGGATGGCGAGGCATCCAGCGAGGAGGCGAGGCGGTGAGGCGGCAAGGGCGGCGCCAACGCGGACCAGGTCGGCGACGGCGACGAGCGC
>NC_041381.1:284330195-284340073 GCF_002162155.2 Triticum dicoccoides | reverse complement strand
AGATGGGATCGAGAGGAGAGGGGGAGGAGTGGAGGAAGGCGTGTGGAATCGAGGGGAGTGGAAGGAGTAGGGTTCGATGTCCCCTGGGGGTTAGTAGGTGAGGTGGGTGGGCCGGTCCGGCCGGGCCAGCCTGTAGCTAGCTGGGCCATTCGGCCCAGGGAGAGGGGTTCTTTTCTTTTGTCTCTTGTCTTCTTTTTTTTTTAGTTTTGTTTTCTGTTTTCTTTTAACCTTTGTATTTTCTTTCATTATTTCTTTTCTGTTTTAATTCATTTAAAAGTATTTAGGCATTTTATAAAATTGTGTTTACTTTATTATAATTACCCTTGTAATATCCGGCACCCACCAAACATTTTTGTTTCAACTTTTGAAAACTTTTATTATTGACATTAATTTGAGTTTGAATTTTGAAGCGGTTTTGAATTAACCCGAGGTTAACTACAGTGACAGAGGTGACGTGGCACCATTAACGTGAGATAACTGTAGCATGATTATCCGGGCGTCACAGTGAGGAACTTGACGTTGCACTCTTGGTTGGTAGTTTCTCTCTTGGATTTCTTCTCGAAGAGCTTCCTCTTGATTGCGCCTGTCGGGTTGCATTTGGCAATGGCTCGACTTGCTTCTTGAAGGGCACGTTGCGCCTCAAGAGCTTGTGCTTCACATTATTGTTGTTGAAGACGTTGAGCCTCGGCGTCTTGTTCAACTTGATGTTGACGCGCTCGTTCTTCCTCTTGGCGACGTTGACGTTGTCGTTCTTGAGCTTGTTGAAAAGGGTCTTGGTTTGGTTGAGGATAATGTACTTGCTCGTCGACTTGCTCTTGTGAATGATTCCCGTGTAGAGGATTGCGAGATGCATGACGGTCTTGACGCGTGGCTCGTCGAAGAGTGTTTGATGTCAGTGTACTTGAGCCGGGTAAGGTGTCGTCGGAGTGTCGACTTGAGCGGCTCCGTCTTGAGTATGAAGAAGTGGAAGGAGGGTGGTTCACCAACAAGGCGCGGATCTCATCCATTCTTGCATCGTTCTCTTGCTTGTGAGCTTAACAAGATATGCACCACGCTGATATGGTATGTATGCTTATGGAGAGTATGATCACTAATATGCACAAGTCACGTTGCCGGCAATACTCAATGGCTAGTCTCGATGGGTAGGTGATGCAAAAGTAAGGGTATGGTGGTTATCAATGCAATGGCAAGGCTTAGACAAAGATGTCGTCGATGTTACCGTCCGTAGCGATGATGAGTAGTCGACGAAGATGAGCAGTGGTGATGTTGATGTCGCGCCGTACCTATTTAGCCGAAACACAATAGGACACGGGAAACCACAACTCAAATTCTCAAACCCAAAGTCGAATGGTGGTACGGAGGGGTATGTCGTGGGGTTGGCGGGTGAAGGTGGTGGTGGTCGAAGTGGGGGTGTGCGGAGGCGTAGGTGGTGGAGGAGAAAAACTGCAGAAAATGCAGTTTCAGCAAACGAAGCCGGATGATCCGGGGAGGAGCCGGATGATCCGGGCGAGTCCGGACGATCCGGGTCAATGTCCGGATGATCCAGGCAGGTCAACTGCGCGCGGGATGGCTCGGGATGAACTCGAAAAGTGGGAGAATTTTGATGATTTCATGGATTTTGGATGGATTTCGAGGGTGAGATGGTGGGGGAAAGGCAAGATCCACGAGTTACACAATGAATTGACGGACCAAAATCAACAAAACATCATCAAAACCAACAAATAACAAAAAAAATTGGGGGCAATTTTTGGTGGGAATTTTCGGATTTAGGACGAAATCAACAAAATCAAGCTAGAAAAAGAGGGGTAGGGGCTCCAAAAACGTGATCAACGTGGCCAATGGTACCAAGATGATGTAGGGTAGAACCCTAGAGGCCGATCTTTCACGTTTGGAGCGGATCCCTACGAAGAACATGAGGAGGGAAACGAGGGAAGAAATGCGAGAGAACACTCAACCAACGAGAATAAAGTCACACATGTGCTAGATTATTTAAACACAAAGGAGTACAAGATCCAAATCCAACAAAGGATGATACATAGGGTAACCGGTTCTTCTCCGTGAGGAGGTCTTGAAGATGGTCTTCTCCGAAAGGAGGTCTTGAATCCAACAAGGATCTTCTCCGAAGAGGTGTCGGTCCCTCGCGGTGGAGTAGATCCGGGTGGATGGGCAAGGCTCTATCTCAAAATATGAGCTATCACAATGCTAAATCTAGTAGTGAGGAGGAGGAGTCCTATATATAGGCTAGGGGGACGAAGGGGTACATGGGCCTTAACCCAACACACGCACGCAGGCGGGGTCCGGATGATCCGGGTGAGGAGCTGGATGATCCGGGCTCTGTCCGGATGATCCGGGTGGAGGCCCGGATGAGCTGGTGACGCAGGCGGTGGCGACGCATGTCCGGATGTCCAGGCGGGGGTCCGGATGTCCGGTTGGTGTCCAGATGATCCAGGACGTCGTCCGGATGGTCCGGCTTCGGGGTCCAGCTTTGAGTGTCTTTGGGCGAATTAGCCGGATTGTCCGGACCGGGGTCCGGATCGTCTGGGTTTTGTCCAGATCGTCTGGGCCCTCATCCGGATCGTCCAGCCAGCTTGGGACTTGGCAGTTTTCCTCTCCGTCTTCATGCATGTCTTCCGCTTCTGGTTCTCCTTGCTTCCTAGCTTCTCCATGGCTAACTCCTTGGTACCTGAGTATGCAAAGCGTCTCCGTTTGAGGTAGTAGCCATGTCTCGTGTGATTCAAAAGGGAGTTGTGAGAGGAGTGATGTCACCTCGATTTCGAGAGTTCTTGCACGTGCTCTAGTCATAGGTCCAAGTGGTGTTGTAGGAGATGTAGATGCGTCCATGGGGATGATCCTGGGATGCTCCGCATCAAGACCCAAATCCAACAAGGGACAATACATAGGGTAACCGGTTCTTCTCCGTGAGGAGGTCTTGAAGAGGGTCTTCTTCAAAAGGAGGTCTTGAATCCAACAAGGATCTTCTTCGAAGAGGTGTCGGTCCCTCGCGATGGAGTAGATCCGGATGGATGAGCAAGGCTCTATCTCAAAATATGAGCTATCACAATGCCGACCCTCTCTAGGAGGAGGAGGAGGTCTATTTATAGTCTAAGTGCAAATGGGGGTGAAGTGAAAGGTTACATGGGCCTTGAGGGAGTCCAGGATTAAGGGGTCCTCGGACAGCCGGACTATATACTTTGGCCGGACCGTTGGGCTATGACATACAAGATAGAAGACTTCGTCCCGTGTCCGGATGGGACTCTCCTTTGCGTGGAAGGCAAGCTTGGCGATTCGGATATGTAGATTATTTTCTCTGTAACCGACTTTGTGTAACCCCAACCCCCTCCGATGTCTATATAAACTAGAGGGTTTAGTCCGTAGGACAACGATCATAATCTCATAGGCTAGACTTCTAGGGTTTAGCCATTATGATCTCGTGGTAGATCAACTCTTGTAATACTCATATTTGTCAAGATCAATCAAGTAGGAAGTAGGGTATTACATCCATAGAGAGGGCCTGAACCTGGGTAAACATTGTGGCCCCTGCCTCATGTTACCATTAGCCTTAGACGCACAGTTCGGGACCCCCTACCGAAGATCCGCCGGTTTTGACACCGGCATTGGTGCTTTCATTGAGAGTTCCACTGCGTCGTCACCAGAAGGCTTGATGGCTCCATCAATCATATACAACAACGCAGTCCAGGGGGAGATTTTCCTTCCCGGATAGATCTTCGTATTTGGTAACTTTGCACTGCGGGCCAACTCGCTTGGCCATCTGGAGCAGATCGACAGCTACGCCCCTGGCCATCAGGTCAGATTCGGAAGCCTGAATTTTGTGTCCAATATCCGCGGAGACTTGATCTTCGAGGGATTCGAGCCCATGACGGCTGTCCCCTGCCACCACGATGAACATGACCTAGATCCGTCATCCGACCGTGCTCAGGAGATAGCGCCTGTGACCGCTCCGGCCCTAGATCTGGAGCAGACCGCGTCGTCCAAAGACGGGAGGCTTAACCCCGCCGCGGAAGCCGCAGACTTAGCGGCGCTCGAGCCGCACATAGACCCAACATCGAGCTGGGCTTGTGCCACCAGAACCTCGGACTCGTCTCCGACCATGGGTTCCGCACCGCGTGCATCCGCGTCCATCGAACCTGATTGGGCGCCGATCTTGGAGTTCAGCTCCGCAGACATCTTCCAGCGCTCG
This sequence comes from Triticum dicoccoides, assembly GCF_002162155.2. NCBI lineage: Eukaryota > Viridiplantae > Streptophyta > Magnoliopsida > Poales > Poaceae > Triticum > Triticum dicoccoides. The sequence goes on along the minus strand of NC_041381.1, from coordinate 284,335,875 downwards.
CCTTTTGGCGACATGTTAAACTCATTAAAATCCCTCTCCTTGTCGGGGGACTCTCGACCGAACTATGTCCGACTCGAATGGGAAGTGGATGACAAAGAGCTTCGTTTCCCACCCACCGCCCACTTTATAGCCACTGTCGAAGACTTAACCGACACGCTGGATTACGACTTCGAGGACATCGACAGTATGGACGACGATGCCGGAGAGGAGCAAGCACAAAAACCACCACCCTTAGGGCAGTGGACAACTACATCCTCATACGATATATACATGATGGACACACCTAAAGAGAAGGAGGCCGACGGGGATAACAGCATGCCTGTCGATTAACCCCCCAAGCGCCGGCGTCCGAAATGCCGACCTTGATCCGGCAAAAGGAAATACAACAACATTGTGACGTACGACGATGATAATCTGAACCAAGCCGAGGACCCCGTAGACCCAGTGTTGGAGCAAGGCGTGCGAGAGGATGGCGAACACAGTCTGGAGACGTTGTCTGACCGCAGCGATGCCGAAGATAACAACTATCAACCTGTCTCTGAAGAGGAGATCAGCTTGGGCGACGACGAATTCGTCATCCCAGAAGAACCATTAGAACAAGAACGCCTCCATCAAAGGCTTATCGCCACCGCAAGGAGGTTGAAAAAGCAGAAGCAACGGCTTAAAGCCGCACAGGATACGCTCAATGATAAATGGAACAAAGTGCTAGACGCTGAGGAGAAATACGACGGTAATCACCAAACAAAGAGCTATCCTAAGCGTAAGCTGCTACCTGAATTCGACGATGAGGCCATTGCGCCTGTACCGCCGAAAAACAATACGGCTGACAAGCCGGACCGACCACCTCGTGGTCGAGATAGAGCGGCTAGCAATGCCACACACAAACCTGCACCCCCTCCCCGTAAAGGAAGGGAGGTCGCAGCTCAGGACCAGACACACGATCTACGTGAAGACCTGGACAAAAAGGCCAGCAAAACCAGGTCCATCTATGGATCCAGGGAATGTGGTCCTATATGGGATCATGATTATCAAACCAAATACGCCGGTCACTCACCAGTTCGGAACCAATACCGAACATTACAACCGTCGGACACACGCCACGACAAAGTCAAATACAGGGGTGTCGCACACCCCCTGTGCTTCACCGGTGAGGTGCTGGAACACGATTTTCCAGAAGGGTTGAAACTCGTAAACATCGAGGCATATGATGGAACGACAGACCCCACGGTTTGGATAGAAGACTTCATTCTTCACATCCACGTGGCTCGCGGAGATGTTCTCCACGCCATTAAATACTTACCCCTCACGCTAAAAGGACCAGCTCGGCACTGGCTAAAAAGCCTCCCTGAAAACTCCATCGGAAACTGGGAAGAACTTGATGACACTTTTCGGGCCAATTTCCAAGGGACCCATGTCAGGCCCCCAGATGTAGACGACGTAAGTCACATAATCCAACAACCCGGAGAATCAGCCCGTAAACTTTGGAACCGGTTTCTCACTAAGAAGAGCCAAATCATCAACTGTCTGGACGCTGAAGCTTTAGCGGCTTTCAAACACAATGTCCGGGACGAATGGCTAGCCAGGCACCTTGGCCAGGAAAAGCCAAGAACAATGGCAGCCTTAACTACACTAATGACCCGCTTTTGCACGGGCGAGGACAGCTGGTTAGCCCATAGCAGCACCAGCAACCGCAACACATCTGAAGTCAGTGATGGTAATGGAAAACCATGACGCAACAAAAACAAACGTCGAAACAATGAAGAAAGCCTAGACAATACAACGGTAAACGCCGGATTTAGGGGCTCCAGACCCGGTCAATGGAAGAAGCCATTTAAAGGCAACAAAGACGGTCCATCCAACCTAGGTAAAATTCTAGACAGGCCCTGCCAGATCCACGGTACTACTGATAAACCAGCCAATCATACCAACAGAGAATGTTGGGTCTTCAAGCAGGCCGGCAAACTCAACGCCGAACACAAAGGGAAGGGACCTCAGAGCGAGGACGAGGATGAATCTCGCCAGCCGAACACGGGGGGACAGAAGAAATTTCCACCGGAGATCAAAACAATGAACATGATCTATGTCACTCACATCCCAAAGAGGGAGCGCAAACACGCACTCCAAGATGTCTATGCCGTCGAGCCCGTCACCCCCAAATTCAACCCATGGTCGACCTGCCAGATCACCTTTGATCGCAGGGATCATCCGACTAGTATCCATCACGGGGGTTCGGCTGCCCTAGTGCTCGACCCAATAATCGATGGATACCACCTCACTCGAGTCCTCATTGACGGCGGCAACAGTCTCAGTCTGAAATATCAGGACACTGTCCGCAAGATGGGGATAGACCCGTCAAGAATCAAGCCAAGCAGCACTACCTTTAAAGGAGTCATACCGGGCGTGGAAGCCCGCTGCACGGGCTCTCTAACATTGGATGTTGTATTCGGTTCTCCCGACAACTTTCGAAGCGAAGAACTAATCTTCGACATAGCTCCATTCCGAAGTGGCTATCATGCACTACTCGGAAGAACAACCTTCGCCTGTTTTAATGCAGTCCCGCATTATGCTTATCTAAAACTCAAAATGCCTGGACCACGTGGCGTCATTACGGCCAGTGGAAATACAGAGCACTCTCTTCGTACAGAAGAATACACGACGGCTCTAGCAGTCGAAGCACAAAACGGCCTATTCAAGCCAAGCAACTCATCGTTCGTTAAGACCGCAGACACGGCTAAACGTGTCCGGCGCACACCTCAGTGCACCAGCTAAGATAAATCCGAGCTTGATTAGCAGCTACGCCCCCATCGACCGCCCCATAAGGAGACAAACTCAAAATTCCTTGGGCGGTGTTGGGGGAACTCTGCACGCAAAAAGTCCATAGTTCGGCTCGACCCTGTTCGGACTCCAGAAGTTATCTTCCACGGTTCATTAAAACGAATCTGCTTTACTTACGGCCACACCAAATTCTTTTACCTGGTTTTTTCATTTTTACAGATGGCCATCATACTATACCCTTCAAGGACACTTCACAACGGAGACAAAGGCACAGACGTGCAGCAGGGCCCCAAATTAAGGTTTCTTTTTAGATTAAGACCCTGTGTAAACCTTTTTTTATCTCTTTTTGTTTTATACTTTCCTGGCATGTAAAATGTCCAAGAAAGATATCGACATTATCCGTAAATATACGGCTCACCGTACTAAAGTGGATGTTATAGAAGCAACTTGGTTCATATTGTGTTTTGAGGTTTATACTCTCACTACCTGCGCTCTTTCCCCACGTCGGATTGCCATACGTGCCTTGATACCAGGGTCTATCACTAGGGGTTGTATTCAGCCCGGTGTATATTGAAAAGTCTGGACACCTGTAGGGAGTGTTCGGTGTCGCTAGTTTGGCCTTATATGCATCAGCTCCGAATCATGTCTTTGGTCAATAGTTGGGTTGCCTGGCTCCTGTGCTTACTACCTTACGTTCCGCTATATCGGCTAGGGTAGTAAAGGAGAACTACTGCAATTATGTCCTGGCTCGTCCGGATGAGCACCTCAGTAGAGAAAGCCGAAAACTGATTGTCATGTTGCGGCGAGAGCTGGTCAACCACTCGATGACTCATAGGAATCTTCGCGATTCCCTCCGTGTTAAACGAAGGACCGTCCTTCTGGTCACCTATGTAAACGCACCATATTCGGATAACCGCGGACATACTAGGGGCTATATAGTTGCCCCATGTAGTGACCAGACCTCAAACAGTCTGATCTCTATGCATCAATGTCATCCCTGGATCGGTAATGCTGATACGCATAGTACTTGAAGGATTTATAACAGAGTAGCAATCACACACTTATTACATCGAATGTCTCAAAAGACAACTTATTACAATAAATATGGCTTAAGGACATCTTAATATGATAACAGCAGAAGGCTTGGAAGATAAAGTGAGTCCATCAACTCGAACGACATCACGGAGTGAAAGATCACGACCTAAGGCACCTTACTCGTCGTCTAAAAAGTCTGCAACATGAACGTTGCAGCCTGAAATGTGTCAGCACATGGAATATGCTGGCAATGTAACACAAGAGAGTAATGAACAGAATAATGCTATCACTACATGCATATATGGCTGGTGGAAAGCTCTATGGTTATAGTTTTGCATAAAGCCAATTTTCCCCTACTACAAAGGAATAAACTTAATTTAACTATCATGGTGGTTGTTAAACATTGAGAAGGTTCACCCAATTCAATCCCAATTAAGCATCAACATTAAACCCAATCAAATTAATTTAGAGTGATGAGATCCACATGATAATCCAAGAACTAGATACTCAAAACGTCCATAACCGGGGACATGGCTAACCATGATTAGTTTGTACACTCTGCAGAGGTTTGCACACTTCTCCCCACAAGAATCGAATACATCCATGGTCGGAGAAACGAGACACGGTCTTTCTGAGACAATAACTCTTTACTCTGGGTGGACAGTTACACCTACTTTCCCCTACATCTGCTGGCCCACCACTGAAAGAGGTCTTGCAACTTACTCAAATATGCTAGAGCCCATAATAGCTTGTGGCTGCACATGGAAGTTTCTAGCATGAATAATCTTATGACCCCTTTGAGCCTGGGTGGCGGTCCATAGGAGAATTACACGGTACCCCAGGATTTCCAAAAAAAAAACAGGCAACAGTGGGTTCCCCAGGTGCCTCAATCCACCCAGATGTGTATTAAAGTAGCCACCTTAAGTTAACCATTAAATAAGAATACTAACATCTATCATGGATACACTCACCCAATCCACGTCTACAGCATAACATAGCAATTATACGTAATGTAGAAGTAACTCCCAAAGGTTTGATAATAAACATGGCCATAGGTACTACCTCATCTACTTCCCAAAACCCACATATTGATCAGACCCTAACCACGCAAGTGTTTGAGGATTGATCTAATGCAATAAAACTAGGTAGTAAAGATGTATGATCAAAGTGTTACTTGCCTTGCTGATGATCCGTGGAACCTAGAGACTCGTAGTAGCACGCTTCGCACTCCGGGTACTCTATCGCAAACAAACAAGCATACAATAAGCACTCAACTAGAAGCACGGGTAAAACTCAAATAAGAGATCTAACTAGAAAGTTCAACTTAAGAACTTCGGTTTGCAAAAAAGAATCAAAATAAACGAAGCAACGAAACTCAAACTGCGAAAGAAACAAGCTTCGTTTACTAATATGGACTTAAGTCAAATTTTATAGTAGCAAAAACTTGTTTAAGTTGATTAAACGGAAAGAGGGCTTCGAGACTAAAGTCTAGGCACTTGAATCACCTGATTCCGATGAACGAGCAAAAAGATATACTAAAACGAAAATCAGGGCAGAAACCGTGATCAGAAATAATCGTGGAAAAACCCTGGAAAAAGAAAAACTGACGAACAAGCTAACGAACGAACGTTCGCTGTCTGCGGCTAACAGGTGAAAACCGTTCGTTAAAACGAACGAACGGGCATTCGATAAATAACTAAAACTGGAAAAAAACCGATCTAAAAAAAACAACCGCGGTTTCTAAAAAGAACCGACGGTTTTCTAATGAAAACCGCGGCTACCTCGGGACGAACGGCGGCGGCGGTGGCATACTCCGGCGGCTGCAGCGGTCACTCCGGCGGCGGGGCAGCTGTCGGGTGGTGGCGGTGGG
>NC_041381.1:284320955-284329084 GCF_002162155.2 Triticum dicoccoides | reverse complement strand
GCGGACGGCGGCGGCGGCGACCTCCGGCGGCGGCGCGGATCGGGCGGCGACAACAATCTCCGGCGGCGGCGGCGGCGTATCGCGGCGGCGGCGGCGGGGAGCGGGCAACGCTATGGTTTTCGGGGCGGGGCTTGCGGTCGGGCCTCCGGCTCTTAAAGGGCCGGCCGGGTCGGAGTCCCGGACGGACACGACCCGGTAAGGCGGTAACTTGTTTTAGATAATTCTGCACAGAAAAACAAATAAAAGAAATACTAAACGGACTCCAAAAATCCTGAAATAACTTTTTCCCGTCCTCTACAGATATAGCGGACGAAGTGACCATTTATTTGGGCCTCTAATGCAATTTTGAAAAACGCATATTTTTCCTAATTCAAATAAAATAGCGATAAAACTCCGAATAAAATTCTTATTTGATTTTAATATTAAATCTCCAATATTACTTTATTTTGGGAAAGGCATTTTATTCCCTCTCTTTTATTTTTATAAAAGAAATATTCGAAGAGAAAATAATTAAAATCAAACGGATCCTCTTTTCAAAATTTGAGAAAACTCAAATATGAAAACAACGAAATCCCCAACTTTCTCCGTGGGTCCTTGAGTTGCGTAGAATTTCTAGGATCAAGCCAAAATGCAATAAAATGTAATATGCGTTGATAATCTAATGTATATCATACCAAATTGGAAATTTGGGATGTTACAAACCTACCCCCCTTAAGATGAATCTTGCCCTCGAGATTCGGGTTGGCTAGAAAATAGGTGAGGGTGGTCCTTCCGTAGGTCTTCCTCTCTTTCCCAGGTGGCTTCATCCTCGGTATGGTGGCTCCACTGAACTTTGCAAAACTTGATAACCTTGCTGCGGGTGACTCGGCTGGCAAACTCGGGAATCTTGACTGGTTTCTCCTCATAGGTCAAATCGCTATCCAACTGAATCACTTCAAGTGGCACTGTATCTCTCAGAGGGATATCGGCCATCTCTGCGTGGCACTTCTTCAACTGGGAAATGTGGAACACATCGTGAACTCCTGACAATCCTTCAGGCAACTCCAACTTGTAGGCAACTTCTCCCATACGTTCCAAAACTCTGTATGGTCCCACGAAACGTGGCGCTAACTTTCCCTTAACTCCAAAACGCTGAACTCCTCGAAGTGGGGACACACGAAGATACACTCTGTCTCCGACTTCGTAAACTGTCTCCTTGCGTTTAGAATCCGCATAGCTCTTCTGCCTAGATTGGGCTACTTTGAGTCTGTCACGAATCAACTTAACCTTCTCTTCAGACTCTTTGATCAAATCTGGTCCAAACAACTGACAGTCTCCAACTTCATCCCACAACAACGGTGTCCTTCACCTCCTTCCGTACAAAGCTTCAAAAGGGGCCATCTTCAAACTGGCTTGATAGCTGTTGTTGTAAGAGAACTCTGCATATGGAAAGTTGTCGTCCCAACTAGATCCATAATCTAGCGCACAAGCTCTCAACATATCTTCCCGAATCTAATTGACTCTCTCGGTCTGTCCATATGTTTGTGGATGAAAGGATGTACTGAACTCTAGCCTAGTACCCAATGTTTCATGCAACTGATTCCAGAACTTTGAGGTAAAGTGGGTTCCTCTATCTGATACAATGGTCCTCGGAACTCCATGCAGATATATGATCCTGGTCATGTATATCTTTGCCAACTTAGCACTGGTGTAAGTGGTCTTCACTGGGATGAAATGAGCTACCTTCGTCAAACAATCGACTACAACCCATATCGAGTCATAGCCTGAGCGAGTCCTGGGCAATCCCGTGATTAAATGCATGCCTAGCTTATCCCACTTCCATTCGGGTATTGGCAATGGCTGTAGCAATCCTGCTTGCTTATGATGCTCTGCCTTTACTCTTTGACATACATCACAAACTGCTACATACTCCGCAATATCCTTCTTCATTCCGGTCCACCAGAAATTGTCCTTCAAATCCATATACATCTTCGTATTTCCTAGGTGAATCGAATACAGCGAATCATGGGCCTCCTGCAGAATCAACTTCCTGATCTCCTGGTCATTAGGCACATATACGCGGTCCTCAAACCATAAGGTATCGTGCTCATCCTCTCAAAACCCCTTAGCTTTTCCTTTGCTCATCCTTTCCTTGATCTCGGCAATCTCCTTGTCCCTCTTCTGAGCTTCTCTGATCTTCTCCATCAAAGTAGGCTGAACCTCCAATGCTGCTACATAGCCTTTCAGAACAATTTCCAAACATAGCTCGCGAAGATCCTCTGCTAGCTCCTTGGGTAACTCTCGGGTCATGAGAGTGTTGACATGGCTCTTGCGTCTCAACGCATCGGCTACTACGCTAGCCTTTCCAGGATGATATTGCAACCTCATATCATAATCCTTAATGAGCTCCAACCATCTCCTTTGCCTGAGATTCAACTCCTTCTGCATGAAGATATACTTCAAACTCTTGTGATTCGTGTACACCTCACAATGGTTTCCGATGGGAAAATGTCTCCATGTCTTCAACGCATGCACTACGGCTGCTAATCGTGTGTAGCATAATTCAACTCATGGGGTTTAAGCTGTCGTGAGGCATATGAAACAACTCTTCCCTCCTGCATAAGCACTGCTCCAAGTCCTCGACGAGAAGCGTCACAATACAGCTGATAATCCTTGCATTGATCTGTAAGAATCAACACTGGAGCTGTAACCAAACGTTTCTTCAACTCCTGAAGACTGGCCTCACATTCCTCAGTCCATTTAAACTTGGTGTCCTTCTTCAACAACTCCGTCATGGGCTTTGCAATCTTTGAGAAGTTCTCAATGAATCTCCGGTAGTATCCCGCGAGTCCAAGAAAACTCCGGATCTCTCCTACTGACATGGGTGCTTCCCAGTTTGTCACAGTGACAACTTTGGTGGGGTCTACTGCTATTCCTCTCCGGATATAACATGTCTGAGGAATCCAACTTCTTTCAACCAAAACTCACACTTGCTGAACTTGGCATATAACTGATGTTCTCTGAGCTTCCCAAGTACCAAATGCAAATGCTCCTTATGCTCCTCTTCATTCTTCGAGTAAACCAGAATATCATCAATGAACACCACGACGAACTTATCCAGAAACTCCATAAACACCTTGTTCATGATGTTCATGAAATAGGCAGGTGCATTAGTCAGACCAAATGACATAACAGTATACTCATATAGCCCGTACCTTGTGGTAAAAGCTGTCTTAGGTATATCCTGCTCTCGAATCTTCAGCTGGTGGTATCGTGATCACAGATCGATCTTGGAAAATACCTTAGCTCCTTTCAACTGGTCAAACAAATCATTGATCATCAGTAGTGGGTACTTGTTCTTGATTGTCACTTCATTCAACCCTCGATAATCAACAACCATCCTCAATGATCCATCCTTCTTCTCCACTAGAAGCGCTGGTGATCCCCAAGGTGACGAACTTGGGCGAATATAGCCTTTATCCTGTAACTCCTTAATCCGCTTCTTAATTTCCTCCAAATCCTTTGTGGGCATCCTGTACGGTCTCTTAGATATTGGCCCTGTGCCTGGCAAAAGCTCAATCAAAAACTCAATGTCTCTATCCGGTGGCATGCCTGGCAACTCTTCTGGAAATACATCAGGGAAATCCTTCAGCACTGGTACTTCCTCCTGTACAACTCCTGATAAGGAATTCACTTGAGTCCTCTTTGGCACATGCCGGGATACATACTTGATCCTTCTTCCTTCTGGGGTGGTGAGCAAAATCAACTTACTGGCACCATCGATGTTTCCTCCATACCTCGATAGCCAATCCATACCTAGAATCACATCCAAACCTTGCGACTCCAAAATTATCAGGTCTGAGGGGAATACATGCCTACCTATGGTCAATGGCATCTGAAAACATCCTTGGCTTGCCATATACTTCGCTCCTGGCGAGCTTACTAACATAGGTGTTCTAAGAACTTAAGTGGGCAGTTTATACCTATCCACAAATCCCCTTGATATGTATGAATGCGATGCACCAGTATGAAAAAGAACAACTACAGTAAATGACTTAACCAAAAACTTACCTATTACTTCATCTGGCTGTGCTTCAACCTCCTCCATGTTAACGTGGTTCACCTGTCCCCTGTTGAAAGGGTTCGGCTTCTTCCCAGAGCTTCCATTGCCATTTCCATTCTTGGCTTCAGGACATTCATTGGCATAATGTCCAGTCTTCTGGCACTTGTAGCAAGTAATGTGACTTAGATCCTTCTTGGCGGGCGTTGCTGGGTTGGAACGGTTCTGTCTGTTGCTTCCTCCATTACCATTCCCATTCTTGGGGCCACTATGGTTGTGCGAACTTCCTCCATTGTGATTGTGACTTCCATGGTTATGTTGAAGGGGTCCTCCCAAGTTCGGGGTAAAACGAGGCCTCTGCTGAGTACTTCCCTTGTCCATACTTCCTCTTGCGGTTGTCAATCTACTGCTGCTTCCCTTCAATCATGAGAGCTCTATCTACCAACTCCTGGTAGTTGTTGAAGGTTTCCACCATCAACTGCATGCTCAACTCATCATTCAGTCCTTCCAGAAACTTCTCCTACTTAGCTGCATCCGTAGCAACGTCATCTGGGGCATAACGTGCTAACTTACTCAAATCATCCAAATACTGGCCAACTGTACGTCCTCCTTGGTGCAAGTTGCAAAACTCACACTTCTTCATGGCCATAGCTCCTGCTGAAACATGGGCACTACGGAAAGCCTGCTGAAACTGGTCCCATGTGACAGTGTCGACAGGGTGAGTAGCTGTGAAATTCTCCCACCATGATGATGCGGGTCCATCAAGCGGATGTGCGCCAAAACGCACTCTCTCTGCATCTGTGCATCTTGCAGTGGTCAACTCCCTTCCAATCTTGTGGAGCCAATCATCTGCAACTATCGGCTCGGTTCTACTGGAGAACACCGGCGGATTCAGCCTCAGGAAACGGGCTAAGTGATCAACAGGTGGTGGTGGTGGGTTGTTGTTGTTGTTGTTCCCCTGATTCTGATTCTGGACTAGTATCTGCATCAATGCATTCTGCTGCTGGATCAACTGAGTGAGCTCCGACGGGAAAGCAAATCCATTGTCGCATCTCGGAGGCATCTGATGGGTTTAGAAAAGATGAGAAAATAGAATAGAAATAGATCTAGAGGGAAAACACTACCCATATGCACATGAGACAAACACAATCATATCACTTCAATCAATTCAAACAAGGGCATACATCGGTCTAACTATCGTTACAAAAATGCTCGGACTATACTATATACATGGGGGAATACTACTACTGATATGGTGGCCGACTAGAAAAATTGATCGGTCGAAGACTCCATGATATCTGCTCTAGTTTCATCAACATATTCATCATCGCTATCATCAGGGTCCGAGTCGGTGTCGTCGATGATGATGTAGTTCTCCGGGCAAGTGGAATCGTCGTCATCTCCTCCTGGCGTGGGGTCTCCCATGAATATTCCTAGCTTCTTCTTCAGATCGTCATTCTTCTCCACGAGTATCGTCATTTCCTCCTCATATCCATCGCGTGTAGTCTCGAGTTCTTCTTCTAGCTCCGTGATCCTGGTCATTACCTTCTTCAGATCTATCATGCATGCGCACATCTGGTTCTCCTGGCGACAAATATGCTGGTTTAACTCCTTGATGAAAGCTACAATAGATATATCCTTCCTGGTGCTGATCATCTCCCATTGCTCATCTCGGCGCCCACAAATCTGGTATATAGTATCCTTGAGATCCTTGTGGTAAACTTCTCCAATGCGTCCCATGGTGATGTGGGCTGCCATGCTCTTTCCTAGACTCCAGGTTGGTGCATCAAAAGAAAACTCTATGGGCTCAGTGACTGGCCTGAACGTCCTTCCTGGAACTTGAACTCGAATCATCCAACGCTCCTTTTCTGGTAAAGTGGCGATGTAGGTCCCAGTGAAGCTTGGTAGTCCAATATTCAGGTATCTAGTGACTTCCTTCAAGTGGCGTCCAAAAGGTGTATCTTCATCCGGTTGCGTGAACTTGTTCCTTGCATCCGCCATCCTAAAGAGTAGAAAAGGGAGAGGAGTCAGAAATGAGAAGAGAGTAGTGATCTAGGGCATTAGCTTAGTGGTCGTGTCCTACAGTCAGCGTGTGCTCTAATACCATCTTGTAGCGACCAGACCTCAAAAAGTCTGATCCCTGTGCACCAGTGTCATCCCTGGATCGGTAATGCTGACACGCATAGTACTTGAAGGATTTATAACAGAGTAGCAATCACACGCTTATTACATCGAATGTCTCAAAAGAGAACTTATTACAATAAATATGGCTTAAGGCCATCTAAATACGATAACAGCGGAAGGCTTGGAAGATAAAGTGAGTCCATAAACTCCAACGGCATCACTGAGTGAAAGATCACGACCTAAGGCACCTTACTCGTCGTCTGAAAAGTTTGCAACATGAACGTTGCAGCCCGAAATGGGTCAGCACATGGAATATGCTGGCAATGTAACACAAGAGAGTGATGAACAGAATAATGCTATCACTACATGCATATATGGCTGGTGGAAAGCTCTATGGTTACAGTTTTGCATAAAGCCAATTTTTCCCTACAACAAAGGAATAAACTTAAATTAACTATCATGGTGGTTGTTAAACATTGAGAAGGTTCACCCAACTCAATCCCAATTAAGCATCAACATTAAACCCAATCAAATTAATTTAGAGTGATGAGATCCACATGATAATCCAAGAACTAGATACTAAAAACGTCCATAACAAGGACACGACTAACCATGATTAGTTTGTACACTCTGCAGAGGTTTACACACTTTTCCCCATAAGACTCGAATACATCCATGGTCGGACAAACGAGACATAGTCTTTCTGAGACAGTAACTCTTTACTCTGGGTGGACAGTTACACCTACTTTCCCCTACATCTGCTAGCCCACCACTAAAAGAGGTCTTGCAACTTACTCAACTATGCTAGAGCCCATAATAGCTTGTGGCTGCACACGGAAGTTTCTAGCATGAATAATCTTATGATCCCTTTGAGCCTGGGTGGCGGTCCATAGGAGAATCACACGGTACCCCGGGATTTCCAAAAAAACAGGCAACACTGGGTTCCCCAGGTGCCTCAATCCACCCAGATGTGTATTAAAGTAGCCACCTTAATTTAACCATTAAATAACAATACTCACATCTGTCATGGATACACTCACCCAATCCATGTCTACAAGCATAGCATAGCAATTATAAGCAACGTAGAAGTAACTCCCAAAGGTTTGATAATAAACAAGGCCATAGGTACTACTTCATCTACTTCCCAAAACCCACATATTAATCATACCCTAACCATGCAAGTGTTTGAGGATTGATCTAATGTAATAAAACTGGGTAGTAAAGAGGTATGATCAAAGTGTTACTTGCCTTGCTGATGATCCGTGAAACCTAGAGACTCGTAGTAGCATGCTTCGCACTCCGAGTACTCTATCGCAAAATAACAAGCATAAAATAAGCACTCAACTAGAAGCATGGGTAAAACTCAAATAAGAGATCTAACCAGAAAGTTCAACTCAAGAACTCCAGTTTGCAAAAAGAATCAAATCAAACGAAGCTCAAACTGCGAAAGAAACAAGCTCCGTTTACTAATCTGGACTTAAGTCAAATTTTACAATAGCAAAAACTTAATTAAGTTGATTGAACAGAAAGAGGGCTTCGAGATGAAACTCTAGGCGCTTGAATCGCCTAATTCCGATGAACGAGCAAAAAGATAAACTAAAACGAAAATCATGGCAGATATCGCGATAAAAAATAATCGTGGAAAAACCCTGGAAAAAGAAAAACTGACGAACATGCTAATGAACGAACGTTCGCTGTCTGCGGCTAACGGGTGAAAACCGTTCATTAAAATGAACGAACGAACGGGCGTTCGCTAAATAAGTGAACCGGAAAAAAATAAACCGATCAAAAAAACAACTGCGGTTTCTAAAAAAACCCGACGGTTTTCTAACGAAAACCGCGGCTACCTCGGGATGAACGGCGGCGGCGGTGGCGTACTCCGGCGGCAGCAGTGGGGCACTCCGGCGGCGGTCGGGTGGTGGCGGCGGGGTCGGGCGACAAGGCGGCGGCGGCGGGGCGACGGGGC
>NC_041381.1:284269824-284320514 GCF_002162155.2 Triticum dicoccoides | reverse complement strand
GGCGACGGGGCGGCGCGGATCGGGCGGCGGCGGCGATCTCCGGCGGCGGCGACGGCGTATCGCGGTGGCGGCGGCGAGGAGCGGGCGGCGGTAGGGTTTTCAGGGTGGGGCTGGTGCCCGGGCCTCCGGCTCTTAAAGGGCCGGCCAGGTCGGAGTCCCGGACGGACACGACCTGGTATGGCGGTAACTTTTTTTAAACAATCCCACATAGAAAAACAAATAAAAGAAATACTAAACGGACTCCAAAAATCCTGAAATAAATTTTCGCTGTCCTCTAAAAATATAGCGGACAAAATGAACATTTATTTGGGCCTCTAATGCAATTTTGAAAAACGCATATTTTTCCTAATTCAAATAAAATAGTGATAAAACTCCGAATAAAATTCTTATTTGATTTTAATATTAAATCTCCAATATTTCTTTATTTTGGGAAAGTCATTTTATTCCCTCTCTTTTATTTTTATAAAAGAAATATTCAAAGAGAAAATAATTAAAATCAAGCGGATCCTCTTTTCAAAATTTGAGAAAACTCAAATATGAAAACAACGAAATCCCCGACTCTCTTCGTGGGTCCTTGAGTTGCGTAGATTTCTAGGATCAAGCCAAAATGCAATAAAATATGATATGCATTGATGATCTAATGTATAACATACCAAATTGGAAATTTGGGATGTTACACCCCGCCGTCAAACTCCCATGGCTAAGTGAAAGTGTTAAACCTCTATAGTCCGATTGCCTAGTTCGCCACACTAACACCTCCTTAACGGACCATGACGTTGGGTCAAGTGTGATCAAGTGCTTTTCCGAAAACCCCCGCGTTATAGGCGAGGGGGCTGAAGCCGTCCAAACTTTCAGATTGTATACATAAAAAAGACGGCCGCACAGGAGGCAACAAAACTTTTTGGGAAAAAAGTATAAAAACATAGCCTTGAAAATATCATAATATTGTTATTACAATTTTGATACACTTTACTCGAACATAATATTTTTCGAGCACTGACCCTCTATCAAGAGGGCACCCTCTAGGACATCTTCAAAGTAATGCTCTGGCATGTTAAGGTCCTTGCCTTCGGGTGGACTCTGCGCTGCAATATCGGTGGCCTTCATCTTCGCCTAGTATATCTTGACACGGGCAAGGGCCATCCGTGCACCTTCTATGCATGTTGACCGCTTCACAGCATCGATACGCGGCACCGCATTAACAAGTTGCCGCACCAAATCGAAATAACTATTCAGAATGGGCTCAGTTGGCCACAGCCGGGCTATGACGTTCTTCATGGCAGTACCGGACATCTTGTGGAGCTCGGCCCACTGGGCCATATGCTCATTCAACAGTGGACGCTTTGGCGTGTCAAATTGCGACCAAAATAGCTTTTCCGTCGCATGTCCTTCTTGCGCATGGAAAAACTGATTCGCATCAGCCGCACTCTTTGGCAGGTCCATAAAGGCGTCTGGAGAACTCCACGGTTGATTAAGCGGCACATACTTCGGATCGCCAAACTTAGTTTGCAATAAAAGGGGCTTACCAGCCGCGATCTCCCCAGCTTGTCGGATCTCCTCCCGAGCTGCTCTAGACTCAGACCGGGCTTCCTTTGCCTCTTGTAAGGCCTTGTCAAGATCGGCCGCTTTAGTTTTGTTATCTTTCTCAAGAACTTGGCATCGGCTAGTGGCATCCTTCAGCTCAAGTGCCATAGTAGATATTCTCTCCTCGCACTGATGCCGAGCGGTCTGCTCGGCTTTTAATTTGGCGGCTACCTTTTCGGCAGCCGCATTACTCATCCTGGCTAGCTCCTTGGCCGGGCAAGTTCCACCCGAAGGGTTTCAACTGCGGCGGCACTATGGGCAGTTATGCATATACAAATTCTCAATATCACGCTCATTTTATAATACTAGCATTTACTGAATGCCCCAAAGACATACCCTACACCTCGTTGAGCCGCCTATTAATTAGCATGATGTCATCATCCACCACATCAACTTTCTGCTTCAGATGTGCTACCTCTGTAGCTTGGGCAGCCGCCACGGATGTAACAACCTGTGTTTCAATTAGTCAGATCATTTCTTGGGCAAATCTCTTTGATCCTCTGATCGCATCCCTTTGATGTCAACCAGAGTCTCAGGGGCTACTATCTATACACAGGCGCAATTTGCACTTATAATATAATTGAAATTACACTACGTACCTTGGAGCCTCTTAGTAGGCTCGTAAAGGCTTCGTTTAGTCCGCTTTTCATGGACCGAACTCTTTCAACCATCGTACTCATCAAGGTACGATGTTCATCTGGGACGGACGCATGTTGCAACATGTCCATCAATGTATCCAGCGCTTCCGGATCCGGAATAGGTTGCATCATCCCTCAGACATTGGATAGTCTGGGACTTCTGTTGTTCCCTGTAGAGGCTGCATACCCCTGACTCTGGGCGGCCGAAGTATTACCTTTGGCCCCGGTCTTCACCGCCCCTTGCGCCACTCGTTGATCAGGAAAGATCCTCTGGGATGACACCTCGGTGTCATCTACCTTATAAGGCAGGCAGATTTGTGGAGGCGTCTCGCTCTCCCTCATCTCCGGAAGAAGATTCCTCGAAGAGGAGGACTGTTGAAGAGGGCTGCGTGCCAGACTATAAACATGTATTTAAAATATTACCCTTATAGCCAGGAAAGAACGGGATATGTTTAAAACACCCTGGTTCACTTACAATTCGGCTAAGGCCCTATCTTTATGGAGTGACTGCGAGTCAACATCGCCCCCTGACTGGGATACCTTCCCCCGCTTAGAAGTTTCTCTCTTCGAAGTCTTCGGAGGCGGTCCTTTTCTTCCCATGAGGAGAAGGAATGTCAGTTCGTCCTTCCCTTCCACCTTCAGAAGTAGAAGTTCCAATCTCCCCGGACAATTGCCTGGTGTGCCTCCAGAGTGGAGGCCACCTTGGGCCTCTTCGTGCTCCTCCTTATCTTCCCCCGCCGGCAATTGATATGGTGTCGGAGCTAGCATCCTTGTTAACACCGGATCGACTAAGTCTTCAGGAAGTGGAGCGGAACACCTGACTCTCTCCGCCTTCTTTAACCAGCCCTGGCCGAGTAAGGCTTTATGAGTACATTGTTATGAGGAATCTGACAAAACTATGCTCGGAAGTTAAGTGCTTACCGGGGTATCTGGATGATTGCAGTCAAGACCAATGTCTTCCATAGTATACAGCCACCATTTTCGTGCGCCGAAGAACAATTTCCACATCTCTCTGAGCATCATGCCGAAGAGGTGCTGAAGAGTCCGTGGACCTTCCGGATTGAACTCCCACATGAGAAGAGGGCGTCGCTGACAGGGTAGGATCCGGCGGACTAGCATTACTTGGATTACATTGATAAGACCGGTGTTCTTATCAATGAGGCTCCGGACACGACTTTGCAGCATCAGCACTTCATCAATAGATCCCCAGTCTAGCCCTGTGTTGACCCATGATGCAAGCTGAAGCGGAGGGCAGATCGAAACGCAGGTGTGGCAGTCCACTTTTTACCACGGGGTTCGGTGATGTAAAACCACTCCCGTTGCCATAAGTCAAAAGATTCTACAAAAGATCCCTTTGGCCAAGGAGAAGTGGTGAGTTTGCTTATTGAAGCGCCTCCGCACTCCGCTTGTTTCCCGTTGATTACCCTCGGTTTCACGTTGAAGGTCTTGAGCCATAAGTCGAAGTGTGGGGAAATACGGAGGAAGGCCTCACACGTGATGATAAGCGCCGAGATATGAAGGAAGGAGTCTGGAGCTAGATTACGGAAATCTAGCCCGTAATAAAACATAAGCCCCCGA
Organism: Triticum dicoccoides; assembly: GCF_002162155.2. Lineage (NCBI taxonomy): Eukaryota > Viridiplantae > Streptophyta > Magnoliopsida > Poales > Poaceae > Triticum > Triticum dicoccoides. The sequence continues at coordinate 284,316,714 of NC_041381.1, read as the reverse complement.
ACAAAGGGGTGGAGAGCAAACCCAAGCCCTCGGAGGAAGTGAGAGATGAACACAACCCTCTCATTGGATCTGGGAGTGGGAATAACCTGCTCTTGAGTAGGAAGCCTGTGGAGGATTTCCGCAGTCAAGTATCTTGCCTCCCTGAGCTTTGAGATATCCTCCTCTATGACAGAAGAGGCCATCCACCGGCCTTGAAAGCTGGGTCCGGACATGGCTGGAGGCTCGAAGCGACTGGATTGGCCTTTGAGTGTTGGAACTTGAGGTGGGAGGTGGAGGAAAGAACTAGCATGGAAGAAAAAGGACAGGCCTTAGCCACTTTATAAAGGCGACGAATATCAAACGTCCCCTCCGCGGCCTTAAAACATGCCTATTCCCAAGGAATCATGCCAACAGAACGGTTGGGTTACCCACGCCCGTGTTGATGAAAATCCCGTGATAAGGGGACACGATATCTGCTTTGACAAGATGTGCCAATGAAACTGCACCTCGAAATACGGAGCGACAGGCTAAAAAACGGTTCAAATAATGATCGGGCGGTGGCGTGATGTCACGCTACAAAAAGTTGTCAGCGGATTGGACTTGTGAAATATTATACTCTCTATGGTTGCGTGTGGTACTTGTTTTGCAGAGCCAGACCCATTTTCTATGTTCGGAAGGCTATGTTGGAATATTCAGAGAAGGAACCCGCCTTGCAACACCGAAGACAATCTGCGCGCTGGACTCATTGTCATTCAAGCCTGGTTCAGGGGCTACTGAGGAGTCCAGGATTAAGGGGTCCTCAGACAGCCGGACTATATACTTTGGCCGGACTGTTGGGCTATGAAGATACAAGATAGAAGACTTTGTCCCGTGTACGGATGGGACTCTCCTATGCGTGGAAGGCAAGCTTGGCGATTCAGATATGTAGATTACTTTCTCTATAACCGACTTTGTGTAACCCTAGCCCCCTCCGGTGTCTATATAAACCGGAGGGTTTAGTCCGTAGGACAACGATCAAAATCTCATAGGCTAGACTTCTAGGGTTTAGCAATTACGATCTCGTGGTAGATCAACTCTTGTAATACTCATATTCATCAAGATCAATCAAGTAGGAAGTAGGGTATTACCTCCATAGAGAGGGTCCGAACCTGGGTAAACATTATGTCCCCCGCCTCCTGTTACCATTAGCCTTAGACGCACAGTTCGGGACCCCCTACTCGAGATCCGCCGGTTTTGACACCGACATTCAGTTTTGACACCGACAGGCCTCGGGCCCGAAGCTGCGCACACACAGGCGTCGGTCGTCCGACAGGTATCGAACGTCCGGTGGCTCGTGAGGGTCCGGTCGTCCGGTGCTTGTCGGGCGTTTGGTGTTTTGGCTTTGGACAGGTGGCGTCGAACGTCCGGAGGTCTCCGTACTTCTGATGTTTCCGTATGGACTATTGGTGGCAGTTGTCCGGGCGCTGTAGGTAACCTCGGTTGGAGTCGATCTGGCTGGTGAAGTCTCCAGGCGTCGGACATCCAAAGATCATCGGTCGTCCAGAGGTCGTCGGACGTCCGAGAGCTGTAGCTTCCTGGCAGCTCCTCCTCTTGTTCCTTGTGTTTGTGAACTCACCCTCTTGTCCAATGCTCCTAGCTGATCCATGGCCTTGTTGGGGAACGTAGTAATTTCAAAAATTTCCTACGCACACGCAAGATCATGGTGATGCATAACAACGAGAGGGGAGGGTGTATCCACGTACCCTCGTAGACCGAAAGCGGAAGCTGTCACACCCTAGCTAGTCATGCATTAGAGTGTTGCATCATGTTTACTCTTTCATCAGAAACTTGAAATGGGGATCTGTGAAACCCTCAGAATCATTTTGAAAATGACCCAAATAAAAATTTCTCCAAAAGGGTCCAAGAAAATGCTCATGTTGCTCTCTGAAAATATTGGACAGAGATAAAAATCAAACCAACATTTTTAAGAGCTCATAGGTATTTATTTTGGGCATTTGGAATTAATGCATAAATATTTGCATTGGAAATATATTAATTATATATATTAATATATGTCCAAATATTATGCCAATTATAAAGGAGCTCTGGAATAATATATCTAGCTCCTGCAAAAATTGGCATAAGTTAAATAAATGATTTAATATATTATTTAAATCAAAACAAATGTCAGAAATTAGAAAACAGAAAAATAAATAACAGGAGGAGCTTACCTGGGCTCCTCCCTGTGCGGCCCAGCCAGCTGGCCGGCCCAGCAAGCCAGCCCAGCCCACCACCGCCGTCGTCCTCCTGGCGCCAGTCGGCCAGGCGTGTGGCCGGCGCGCGCGCACGGCCGGAGCGCCACGCCACCAGCTCGTCTGCCTGCCTCCCCCGCCAGCGCGACGCCGCGACGCTTCTTCTCGGTGCCGCCCCGATCCCCTGGCCTTATCCCCCCTCTCTCCCGTGCTGCTCCCTCTCTCTCTCTCTCACGGCCGAACACCACCGTCGCCGCCGTTCGCCATAGCAGCCGTCACCGGCCACCCCTCGCTCCCCCGACTAGCTCAGGAGCTCCGCCTCGACCCCCTCTTCCTCCCCACCGCTCCACGGGTCTCCGGAAGCCCTGCATCGCCGCCTACGTCGCCGTTCCCCTCCTCGGCCACCGGAGATCATCGCCGTCGATTCGCCGTCTCCAGCGCGTCCTCGAGCCCGCTTCGACGCCCACTGCAACCGCGGTGAGCTCCGCCACCGTTTCCCCCTCTTTTTCCCCTCGTTCCCGCGCCGTAACCTCGTTCCCACCACGGCCGAACCTCCGCCGTCACCGAGCTCGCCGTCGACGCAGCTCCGGTGACCATTTGGTCACCCCGGCGAGTCCAACAAGTTCGTAAGGCCCCGTAGAGCATCCCTAGCGCCTCGCTTAGCTCGCCTTCGAGCTCCAACCCCGTTTCCACGCACGACCGAACCCCGGCGGCCGCAGCCGAGCTCGCCGCCGTCGACTCCGGCCACCCCAGGCCCAGCCACGGCCACCGTCCGACGCGCCATCGAGCTAGCTATCCAACGCACCTAGCCGCACGCCATTTGGAGCACCACAGAGGAAACCCGAGGCCCCTGTACGCCGCGGACCTCGCCGGCGACTAACCGCCGGCGGGTTTGACTTGTCTGACCTGGGGTTTGACCCCCCCAGGGTCACTGACGCGTGGGCCCCATCGGCCAGGTGGTCAGTTAGTGCTAATTACCGTTAGTCAACCCCCCTGACACTGACAGTGGGCCCCAGCGCCACTAATCCCTAATTAGGATTAATTTAATCCTGTTAAACCCCCCCTGTCACTGACGTGTGGCCCCCACACGTCAGGTTTGACCCCAGACAGCCGCAGTTGACCACTGACGTCATGCTGACGTCATGCTGGCGCAATAATTATATTTCTGGATTTAAATTAAATCAGGAAATTCCAGAATATTATTTAAACTTCAAAAATTCATAACTTTTATTCTGTAACTCCAAATTGGACAAATTATATATGAAAAATGATCAGAAAAATCCAATCTATCCATCTGTACTATTTTCATGCATGATCAAACAAGTTAAATTGATGTTTTAAGCAGAACAAGGAAAAGCACTTTAAAAGGCCATGTTTGAGTTTGAAATTTGAATCTTTGATTCAAATTTGTTCAAACCCTTCTGGTTTTAGTTGCATTAGCCCAACACACTCATATTGCCATGTTTCATGCATGCATCATATTGTGGCACATTGTTTGGTGATGTTTGTGTATCGATGTTCTTTGCGGCAGGTTCTGCCTCCGAGGAGTACCGTGATTACCCTAACGAAGAACCGTATCAGTGCATCGAACCATCAGGCAAGCAACCAACCATTTGATCATATCGATACAATCCCATGTTCTCGCTCCTGCTCTCTTTTACTGCATTAAGACAACGCGTTTCAAACTGCTGTGTGCTACGGTAGTTGAACCCATTTCCTCTGCATGACCTGTCATTGCCACAGTAACTAGATGAAACCCACTAGCATGTGTAGGAGTTGATTGAGCCATATGTATGTGTTGTTCCTACCTTGCTATGCCTGCTATGCTTAGAGTTGTGTCAGGTCTGGTTCATCTGGGTGATGGCTAGAGTGAAATGATTATGTCGGAAATGAGAGTGGTGTGGTGAACACGATTTGGTAAAGGTATCGATGAGAGGCCATGTAGGAGTACATGGTGGGTTGTTTCATTGAAGCCGACCTTAAGCACTGAGATCTGTATGTGTGATTTAAGATACAGCTACTACCATGCATTGGGCCCTGAAATATGACCCCGCTCGACTTCTTATTCACCCTAGCTCTCTGTCCAGAAGTTGCAAGTAGTTTCTGGTGTTTGTAGCCTACTGGAGGCCGTGGACAGCGCTGACCGTAGGGGTGGGCTGTGATGCGGTAGGTACGTGGCCGGGTGTACCGAATACCCGTTAGGTATCTCGGGAACCCTGTTCACATCGTTCGGGGCCGTATGGGAAACCTCGGCCGGACTCCCTGCGGATGGAACCTGAATAGGCGATAAACCTGGACTAGAGGCTTAAGTGTTTAGGTAGGTCGTGGTCTACACCCACGTCGGCTTTCGCTTGAAGTCTGCCGAGCACATGTCGTGTGCAGACGCTAAGTGGTGGAAACATGTATGAAGAAGTACACCCCTGCAGGGTTATCATAATCTATTCGAATAGCCGCGTCCGCGGTAAAGGACTACTTGGTTGCCTATACAGTTCATAGACAAGTAAATTGAAACTGCTAAAAGCCTCAAGATAAGTGTGAGTGCCGAGGATGGCTCTTCCGTAGGAAGACGGAGGTGGATCCTCGGTAGTGTATTGAAGTGGTGAGTAGTGGACTCGTGTGCGCAAAACCATTTCAAGTTGGAGTATCGTAGGATAATCTAGCCAAGAGTCAAAGCTGGCTTGCTGCAATAACTCCACCAACCCTTCTTGATAATATGCATGTATGTAGGATCTGATGTAAGTCTTGCTGAGTACCTCTGTACTCATGTTGCTATAATCTACATTTTACAGAAGACGCTGCAACCCCTTCTGATGGGTTCTATGTAGACGTTGACATCAACGAGTAGGCTAAAGACCCAGGTGGTGACCCTGAGCTTGTGAAGGACCTTGTAGTATAGCTAGGCTTTCCAAGCCTCTTTTATTTTACTAGTTGTCTGTACTCAGACAAGTTACTTCCGCTGCTGGTTTGTATGACTGTATGACTTGTATGTTGGGTCGTGAGACCCGTACCTTTGTGTATGTTATGTATGGCTCCCTGAGCCTTGAATAAAGTACTTGTGTCGTAGAGTCATGTTGTGATGCTTCGTTGTATTTGCACATATCGAGTATATTGTGTGTATGATTGAAATGCTTGGTATGTGTGGGATCTGACTATCTAGTTGTTTATCTTTAGTAGCCTCTCTTACCGGGAAATGTCTCCTAGTGTTACCGCTGAGCCATGGTAGCTTGCTACTGCTCTGGAACACTTAGGCTGGCCGGCATGTGTCCTTCTTCGTTCCTGTGTCTGTCCCTTCGGGGAAATGTCACGCTTTGAGTACCGGAGTCCTGTTAGCCCGCTACAGCCCGGTTTACCGGAGTCCTGCTAGCCCAGTGCTACAGCCCGGACCCACTTGCTGATGACCGACACGTTCGAAGCTGGGTCATGGATGCCTGTCCCTGTAAGTCTGTGCCACTTTGGGTTTACGACTAGTCATGTCAGCCAGGCTCTTTATCATATGGATGCTAGCGACACTATCATATACGTGAGCCAAAATGCGCAAACGGTCCCGGGCAAAGGTAAGGCGACACCCGTGGGGATACCGTGCGTGAGGCCGCAAAGTGATATGAGGTGTTACCGGCTAGATCGATGTGACATCGAGTCGGGGTCCTGACAGCGTTGGCATCAGAGCCGGACTGCCTGTAGGTTCTCCAAGCCAAACTGGTCGATGTTGAGTCTAGAAATTCTTTAGTTATATGTAGGGGAATTGTTTGTGGGTTGGAACGTAAGGCTCTTTTTACTCCTTTATCTTATGACATTCTGATCTGAGTCAGTCCATTCTTCCACCGGGGGTTAAGGAATTAGGATCTGTTCTCTCTATCAGGATCACGTGTTACTAATCAGTAGTACCTTATAAGTTTGATGGATACAAGCCTAGTTCAGTTCTACTACCACATTATGTTGTTAGAATGGATTCAGAACTTTGATATGATGATGTTGAGTGTGTACGAAATCCTTTGTCAAATGTCTCAAAATCCTTCTTGAGCATTTACAGCTGTTATGCTGCCGAAATTTTGCTAGAAATTCTAATGCCCTTGCATTATGATTGTGCTTTCAGATGGCCACTCGCGACCTCAATCTAGTGGTTCGCCTGACTCGATGCCTAGATGTACCCGGCCATACTGCCAAGTTGGTCAGGGTAATGACTGAGGCTGGATACCGTTGGTATCCTGAGTACACGGTCGAAGAGCAATTTCGGGACTTCAATCAAAGCCAGTATCTCTGCACTGTCCGGATATTTCCATCTTATCCTGGATCCACCGAGCCCCTTCACTGCTCCTATGGACTCGGGATTACTATTGAGATGGCTGTGCAGGACGCCGCCTACTCTATGATGACCATTATGCGAGTCAGATCTGGTCTATTTCGGGACTCTGATTTCCGGTATATGCCAGGATCACTTTCGGGAGCACAAGGGTATCTCCAGGCTATCTATGATGACCCCACTCAGGAGGATTCACGGACTCGCACCACTGCTGAGATGCTCGAGGATAAGGACCGTGAAAATCGGGCCTTAAGGTTAGAGCTCTTCAATACCCGTGCTGACCACTGGGCCACTTTGACTCGGTTTGCACCGGCGGTGCAAGCTGGATATTCAGATATGCGCGATCTCTATCCTGTGAGATCTGCTCTGCCAGACGTGATGGGTTGGCGTGATGTAGGAGGCATCACCCCACCTCGTGGTCCCCGCAGGCCACCGTCTGTTGGTCCAAGACCTCATCCTAGCCCCTATGGTCCACAAGCTCCGCGAGATCGTCTGTTTCCGGATGATCATGTTGAGCTTCCAGGCTATGGAGGTGACTTCTACGAGGACTACTACGGATCGGTCTGAGTTAGTGGTAGTATCACTAGTTCGCACTAGTTGTGTCGTCTATCGTCCCGCGTGACTCGTGGGATATGACCTAGTTTGTACTCTTTCCAGAGGAGTAGAAAAATAATGTATAGGAGCTTGGAATGTATCCGATGAGATGTAATCCTCTTTCACCGTAATAGTACTTTGTTTGGTCTTGTACTAAACCCTGTATGGTGTGGATGACGATGGAATAAAGAAGCAGTTTCTGTTTTTACCATGTCATACGGATGATCATCTTGCATTTCGAGTTATTCCTTACATTTTATATCCTATGTCGGAATTTCATCATTCTGACTAAATCATTGTCTTGTTTACCTAGGATGGTCAACACGCGCGCTAACCCTGCTTCTCAAGAGCAGGCCGAAGGCAGTGAAGCCAGGGATGCAAATCTGCCTCATCCTTCTTCACTAGCCGAGGTTATGATGGAAGCTGAGAGAAACAAGCGGGAGACCAACCGTTTGCTAGAGCGTATTAAACAGAACACAGCACACCATCAGAGGACTAACGTGGTGTCACTCAGTGATTTTATCAAATTGCATCCACCCACGTTCCACCACTCCGTCGAGCCTCTCGATGCTGATGACTGGCTTCGCAGTATCGCTCACAAACTGCGTTCCGCGCTGGTAGCGGAGGCTGACAAGGTCACCTTTGCTGCATATCATCTTGAAGGCCCCGCCAGTCTATGGTGGGAGAATTATGGAGCTATGCGCCCAGCGGGCCATGTCACTACTTGGGCTGAATTCAGCGAGGCTTTCCGTGAACATCACATTCCGGAGGGTCTCATGGACCGTAAACGTGAGGAATTTTGCAGTTTCACCCAAGGCCGACTTTCTGTGGATGTTTACAGCAGGGAGTTTGGTAATCTCGCCCGATATGCAACTGAGGAAGTGTCTACTGATGCCAAGAAGCAAGCAAGGTTCCGTAAGGGGCTTAGTCCTGAGCTTCGCCGCGACCTCCGTCTGCATGAGTGCACATCCTTTCAGAAACTTGTCAACAAAGCCATCAGTGCTGAAACTGGTCAGACTGACTATGACGCAACACGCAAGCACGGCCGTGATATGGGTTCCTCATCCGGTGCTGGTCCTCAGAAGCGCCGCGTGTGGGTACCCAACACCGCCCTGCCACCCAGGTTCACACCGAGGCCATCCTTCCAGGCGCCTCGCCCTGTTCAACAGTCTGCACCGGCCAAGCCCTATGGGGGTCCAACCAACAATGCTCCTCCACGTACCAGTTCCGTGACTTGTTTCAAGTGCGGGGAATCTGGTCACTATATGCGTGAGTGTCCCCAGACCAACCCCAACCAGTCTGCTAAAGCTGTTGGCCGTGGCAAGCCGACAGGAAAAATATTCCACGCCAAGCCAGTCACCGCTTCACGTGGCCATGTCAACTGTATCTCTGCCGAAGAAGCTCAAGAGGATCCCAACATCGTTCTCGGTACGCTTCTTGTTAATTGCCACCCGGCATCTGTTCTTTTCGATACAGGAGCCTCTCATTCTTTTATATCCGAAAATTATGCTCGTTTGCATAACGTTGCATTCTGTGACATGCCATCCACTATGGAAATTTCTACCCCTGGTTCTAGATGGCAGACCTCTAGGGTAAGTTATGGAAATGAAATCCAAGTCGACAGACTTGTTTTCCTCGCGTCTTTGATAGCCCTTAAATCTTCAGATATTAATATCATTCTGGGTATGGACTGGATGTCAGCTCATCATGCCCAAATTGATTGCTTCTCTAGGACTGTTCAACTCACCCATCCTTCGGGGAAGATAGTCAATGTCTTGACCCGAATAGCCAAGCGACAATTATATTCTCTTAACGCCAGCCCTTTGCCAAACCTTGAGGACGTGCCGGTAGTCCGTGACTTCCCGGATGTCTTCCCAGAAGAATTGCCAGGTGTTCCACCTGACAGGGATGTTGAGTTCGTAATAGACCTCATCCCAGGAACCGTGCCGATTGCTAGAAGACCCTATAAGATGCACCCCTAGAACTAGCCGAGCTTAAGAAACAACTCGATGAGTCCTTGAAAAAGGGTTTCATCCGACCTAGTTCATCTCCGTGGGCTTGCCCCGTTCTCTTCGTCAAGAAGAAGGATGGTACGGACCGGATGGTTGTAGATTACCGACCTGTCAATTTGGTCACAATCAAGAACAAATATCCACTTCCCAGGATCAACGACCTGTATGATCAGCTCGCTGGATCCTCAATCTTCTCCAAGATGGATTTGAGGTTGGGCTACCATCAAATCAAAATCAGAAACGGGGACATTCCTAAAACGGCCTTTGTTACTCGTTATGGCCAATACGAGTACACCGTCATGTCCTTCGGTTTAACCAACGCTCCAGCCACCTTTTCTCGGTTAATGAACTCAATCTTCATGGAGTATTTGGATAAATTCGTCGTGGTTTACCTCAATGATATACTCATCTACTCCAAGAACGAGGAAGAACATGCCGAACATCTAAGGCTAGTGTTGAAGAAACTTCGAGAGCATCGCCTTTATGCCAAATTTTCTAAATGTGAATTCTGGTTATCAGAAGTGACCTATCTGGGTCATGTAATATCTGGTAAAGGTATTGCTGTTAACCCTGAGCGAGTTCAAGCCGTCCTTAATTGGACTCCACCTGAATCGGTCAAGCAAGTTCAGAGTTTTCTGGGCTTAGCGAGCTATTGTCGTCGCTTTGTCGAGAACTTCTCCAAGGTTACTAAACCTCTAACCGAACTCCTCAAGAAAGATAAGAAGTTCGAGTGGACTCCACAATGTGAGCATAGCTTTCAGGAACTGAAAAGACGCCTGACCTCTGCTCCCGTACTGGTACCGCCAGACTTCTCCAAGGACTTTGTTATCTACTGCGACGCCTCGCGACAAGGACTAGGTTGCATCCTTATGCAAGATCGACATGTAATTGCCTACGCTTCACGGCAATTGCACCCACATGAGGAGAATTATCCTACTCATGATCTAGAGCTTGCAGCTGTAGTCTATGCACTTAAAACCTGGCGACATTACCTCCTCGGTAATCGTTGCGAAATATTCACTGATCACCAAAGTCTGAAGTACATCTTCACCCAACCGGATCTGAATCTCAGGCAAAGACGTTGGGTTGAGTTGATCACATACTTCGATTTAGGGATAACCTACACCCCAGGGAAAGCCAACGTCATGGCTGATGCGCTAAGTCGTAAATCTTATTGTAACAACCTGATGTTACAACAAAGTCAACCGCTTCTCCATGAGGAATTTCGGAAGCTTAACCTTCACATTGTACCTCAAGGTTTTCTTTCCACCTTGGTAGCAAAACCTACTCTTACGGATCAAATCATCGCTGCCCAAAAGCGAGATAAGGGAATATCTAAAATCAAAGAGAACATTGCTAGCGGAGGTGCTAGTTGTTTCTCCACAAATGATCATGGTGTTGTGTACTTTGAGAACCGTCTAGTGGTTCCCAAGAACCAGCATCTATGGCAGTTGATCCTTAAGGAGGCTCATGAATCTCCTCTCACTATTCATCCCGGTAGTACTAAGATGTATCAGGACCTACGCCAGAGGTTCTGGTGGACTAGGATGAAGAGAGAAATTGCTCAGTATATTGCTAATTGCGACGTCTGTCGTCGTGTAAAAGCAGAGCATCAACGGCCTGCTGGCACCCTTCAACCCTTAGCTATTCCTGAATGGAAATGGGATAAAATTGGTATGGATTTCATTACCGGTTTTCCCAGGACCAAGAGAGGGAATAATGCTATCTTCGTCGTTGTTGATCGTCTTTCCAAAGTAGCCCATTTCTTACCTGTTCGTGAGAGTATAACCGCTAGTCAGCTGGCAGACTTATACATCTCCAGAATAGTGTCCCTCCATGGTGTTCCTTTGGAAATTAACTCGGATCGAGGAAGTCTTTTCACCTCTCGATTTTGGGAAAGTTTCCAAAATGCTATGGGAACCCGTCTCTCCTTCAGCACCGCTTTCCACCCTCAGTCGAGTGGTCAAGTGGAACACGTCAACCAGATTCTAGAAGACATGCTTCGAGCCTCTGTTATCTCATTCAGGATGGACTGGGAGAAATGCCTTCCATTTGCCGAATTTGCTTACAACAACAGCTATCAATCTAGCTTGGGTAAAGCCCCTTTTGAAGTTCTCTATGGACGACGGTGTCGAACACCCCTTAACTGGTCAGAGACTGGGGAAAGACAATTCTTTGGCCCGGATATGATTCAGGAAGCAGAAGAACAAGTTCGTATCGTTCGTGAAAAGTTGAAAACAGCCCAATCTTGTCAAAAGAGTCAATATGACCAAAAACATAAGGCTATGACTTTCGAGGTTGACGAGAAGGCTTATCTTCGGGTCACCCCTCTGAAGGGAACCCATCGTTTCGGTATCAAAGGCAAATTGGCTCCTCGTTACATTGGACCTTTTCGCATTCTCGCCAAACGAGGAGAACTTGCCTACCAGTTGGAACTACCTCCGCACCTCTCCAGAGTCCACGATGTCTTCCACGTTTCTCAACTCAGGCGTTGCTTCTCGGATCCTATCCGTGAAGTGGACCACGAAACGCTTGATCTCCAAGATAATCTTACATATCGAGAGTACCCCATTCGTATCCTCGATCAGGCCGAACGTACCACCCGACGTCATAATATCAAGTTTCTCAAAGTTCAATGGTCGCACCATTCGGAGGATGAAGCAACCTGGGAAAGGGAGGATCGTCTTCGACTTGAGTATCCCGCCTTCTTCCCGGAGGAACCCAAATCTCGGGACGAGATTCTTTTGAGTGGGGGTGAGTTGTCACACCCTAGCTAGTCATGCATTAGAGTGTTGCATCATGTTTACTCTTTCATCAGAAACTTGAAATGGGGATCTGTGAAACCCTCAGAATCATTTTGAAAATGACCCAAATAAAAATTTCTCCAAAAGGGTCCAAGAAAATGCTCATGTTGCTCTCTGAAAATATTGGACAGAGATAAAAATCAAACCAACATTTTTAAGAGCTCATAGGTATTTATTTTGGGCATTTGGAATTAATGCATAAATATTTGCATTGGAAATATATTAATTATATATATTAATATATGTCCAAATATTATGCCGATTATAAAGGAGCTCTGGAATAATATATCTAGCTCCTGCAAAAATTGGCATAAGTTAAATAAATGATTTAATATATTATTTAAATCAAAACAAATGTCAGAAATTAGAAAACAGAAAAATAAATAACAGGAGGAGCTTACCTGGGCTCCTCCCTGTGCGGCCCAGCCAGCTGGCCGGCCCAGCAAGCCAGCCCAGCCCACCACCGCCGTCGTCCTCCTGGCGCCAGTTGGCCAGGCGTGTGGCCGGCGCGCGCGCACGGCCGGAGCGCCACGCCACCAGCTCGTCTGCCTGCCTCCCCCGCCAGCACGACGCCGCGACGCTTCTTCTCGGTGCCGCCCCGATCCCCTGGCCTTATCCCCCCCTCTCTCCCGTGCTGCTCCCTCTCTCTCTCTCACGGCCGAACACCACCGTCGCTGCCGTTCGCCATAGCAGCCGTCACCGGCCACCCCTCGCTCCCCCGACTAGCTCAGGAGCTCCGCCTCGACCCCCTCTTCCTCCCCACCGCTCCACGGGTCTCCGGAAGCCCTGCATCGCCGCCTACGTCGCCGTTCCCCTCCTCGGCCACCGGAGATCATCGCCGTCGATTCGCCGTCTCCAGCGCGTCCCCGAGCCCGCTTCGACGCCCACTGCAACCGCGGTGAGCTCCGCCACCGTTTCCCCCTATTTTTCCCGTCGTTCCCGCGCCGTAACCTCGTTCCCACCACGGCCGAACCTCCGCCGTCGCCGAGCTCGCCGTCGACGCAGCTCCGGTGACCATTTGGTCACCCCGGCGAGTCCAACAAGTTCGTAAGGCCCCGTAGAGCATCCCTAGCGCCTCGCTTAGCTCGCCTTCAAGCTCCAACCCCGTTTCCACGCACGACCGAACCCCGGCGGCCGCAGCCGAGCTCGCCGCCGTCGACTCCGGCCACCCCAGGCCCAGCCACGGCCACCGTCCGACGCGCCATCGAGCTAGCTATCCAACGCACCTAGCCGCACGCCGTTTGGAGCACCACAGAGGAAACCTGAGGCCCCTGTACGCCGCGGACCTCGCCGGCGACTAACCGCCGGCGGGTTTGACTTGTCTGACCTGGGGTTTGACCCCCCCAGGGTCACTAACGCGTGGGCCCCATCGGCCAGGTGGTCAGTTAGTGCTAATTACCGTTAGTCAACCCCCCTGACACTGACAGTGGGCCCCAGCGCCACTAATCCCTAATTAGGATTAATTTAATCCTGTTAAATCCCCCTGTCACTCACGTGTGGCCCCCACACGTCAGGTTTGACCCCAGACAGCCGCAGTTGACCACTGACGTCATGCTGACGTCATGCTGGCGCAATAATTATATTTCTGGATTTAAATTAAATCAGGAAATTCCAGAATATTATTTAAACTTCAAAAATTCATAACTTTTATTCTGTAACTCCAAATTGGACAAATTATATATGAAAAATGATCAGAAAAATCCAATCTATCCATCTGTACTATTTTCATGCATGATCAAACAAGTTAAATTGATGTTTTAAGCAGAACAAGGAAAAGCACTTTAAAAGGCCATGTTTGAGTTTGAAATTTGAATCTTTGATTCAAATTTGTTCAAACCCTTCTGGTTTTAGTTGCATTAGCCCAACACACTCATATTGCCATGTTTCATGCATGCATCATATTGTGGCACATTGTTTGGTGATGTTTGTGTATCGATGTTCTTGGCGGCAGGTTCTGCCTCCAAGGAGTACCGTGATTACCCTAACGAAGAACCGTATCAGTGCATCGAACCATCAGGCAAGCAACCAACCATTTGATCATATCGATACAATCCCATGTTCTCGCTCCTGCTCTCTTTTACTGCATTAAGACAACGCGTTTCAAACTGCTGTGTGCTACGGTAGTTGAACCCATTTCCTCTGCATGACCTGTCATTGCCACAGTAACTAGATGAAACCCACTAGCATGTGTAGGAGTTGATTGAGCCATATGTATGTGTTGTTCCTACCTTGCTATGCCTGCTATGCTTAGAGTTGTGTCAGGTCTGGTTCATCTGGGTGATGGCTAGAGTGAAATGATTATGTCGGAAATGAGAGTGGTGTGGTGAACACGATTTGGTAAAGGTATCGATGAGAGGCCATGTAGGAGTACATGGTGGGTTGTTTCATTGAAGCCGATCTTAAGCACTGAGATCTGTATGTGTGATTTAAGATACAGCTACTACCATGCATTGGGCCCTGAAATATGACCCCGCTCGACTTCTTATTCACCCTAGCTCTCTGTCCAGGAGTTGCAAGTAGTTTCTGGTGTTTGTAGCCTACTGGAGGCCGTGGACAGCGCTGACCGTAGGGGTGGGCTGTGATGCGGTAGGTACGTGGCACGGTGTACCGAATACCCGTTAGGTATCTCAGGAACCCTGTTCACATCGTTCGGGGCCGTATGGGAAACCTCGGCCGGACTCCCTGCGGATGGAACCTGAATAGGCGATAAACCTGGACTAGAGGCTTAAGTGTTTAGGTAGGTCGTGGTCTACACCCACGTCGGCTTTCGCTTGAAGTCTGCCGAGCACATGTCGTGTGCAGACGCTAAGTGGTGGAAACATGTATGAAGAAGTACACCCCTGCAGGGTTATCATAATCTATTCGAATAGCCGCGTCCGCGGTAAAGGACTACTTGGTTGCCTATACAGTTCATAGACAAGTAAATGGAAACTGCTAAAAGCCTCAAGATAAGTGTGAGTGCCGAGGATGGCTCTTCCGTAGGAAGACGGAGTGGATCCTCGGTAGTGTATTGAAGTGGTGAGTAGTGGACTCGTGTGCGCAAAACCATTTCAAGTTGGAGTATCGTAGGATAATCTAGCCAAGAGTCAAAGCTGGCTTGCTGCAATAACTCCACCAACCCTTCTTGATAATATGCATGTATGTAGGATCTGATGTAAGTCTTGCTGAGTACCTCTGTACTCATGTTGCTATAATCTACATTTTACAGAAGACGCTGCAACCCCTTCTGATGGGTTCTATGTAGACATTGACATCAACGAGTAGGCTAAAGACCCAGGTGGTGACCCTGAGCTTGTGAAGGACCTTGTAGTATAGCTAGGCTTTCCAAGCCTCTTTTATTTTACTAGTTGTCTGTACTCAGACAAGTTACTTCCGCTGCTGGTTTGTATGACTGTATGACTTGTATGTTGGGTCGTGAGACCCGTACCTTTGTGTATGTTATGTATGGCTCCCTGAGCCTTAAATAAAGTACTTGTGTCGTAGAGTCATGTTGTGATGCTTCGTTGTATTTGCACATATCGAGCATATTGTGTGTATGATTGAAATGCTTGGTATGTGTGGGATCTGACTTTCTAGTTGTTTATCTTTAGTAGCCTCTCTTACCGGGAAATGTCTCCTAGTGTTACCGCTGAGCCATGGTAGCTTGCTACTGCTCTGGAACACTTAGGCTGGCCGGCATGTGTCCTTCTTCGTTCCTGTGTCTGTCCCTTCGGGGAAATGTCACGCTTTGAGTACCGGAGTCCTGTTAGCCCGCTACAGCCCGGTTTACCGGAGTCCTGCTAGCCCAGTGCTACAGCCCGGACCCACTTGCTGATGACCGACACGTTCGAAGCTGGGTCATGGATGCCTGTCCCTATAAGTCTGTGCCACTTTGGGTTTACGACTAGTCATGTCAGCCCGGGCTCTTTATCATATGGATGCTGGCGACACTATCATATACGTGAGCCAAAATGCGCAAACGGTCCCGGGCAAAGGTAAGGCGACACCCGTGGGGATACCGTGCGTGAGGCCGCAAAGTGATATGAGGTGTTACCGGCTAGATCGATGTGACATCGAGTCGGGGTCCTGACAGAAGCGTTAGCACAACGTGGTTGATGTAGTCGTACGTCTTCACGGTCCGACCGATCAAGCACCGAAAGCACGGCACCTCCGAGTTCTTGCACATGTTCAGCTCGATTACGTCTCTCGACACCGACCCAGCCGAGCTTCGAGGGAGAGTTCCATCAGCACGACGGTGTGGTGACACTGATGATGTTCTACCGACGCAGGGCTTCGCCTAAGCACCGCTATGATATTATCGAGGTGGATTATGGTGGAGGGGGGCACCGCACACGGCTAAGAGATCCAAGGGATCAATTTTTGTGTCTATGGGGTGCCCCCTGTCCCCGTATATAAAGGAGGAAGGGGAGGAGGCCGGAGGCCTCATAGGGTGCGCCCCAAGGGGGGAATCCTACTCCTACTAGGAGTAGGTTCCCCCTTTCCTAGTCCAACTAGGAGGGGAATGAAAGAGGAGGATGGGAGAAGGAAAGAGGGGGCCGACCCCAAAGCCCTAAAACAATTCGGTTTGGGCCTAGGGGGGCGCACCCCACACTTCCTTGCTGCCCTCTATTTCCACTAAGGCCCATGAAGGCCCACTGACCCTCCCGGCCAATTCCCGTAACTCTCCGGTACTCCGAAAAATACCCGAATCACTCGGAACCTTTCCGATGTCCGAATATAGTCGTCCAATATATCGATCTTTACGTCTCAACCATTTCGAGACTCCTCATCATGTCCTAGATCTCATCCAGGACTCCGAACTACCTTCGGTACATCAAAACACATAAGCTCATAATATAACCGTCATTGAACTTTAAGCGTGCGGACCCTACGGGTTCAAGAACTATGTAGACATGACCGAGACACGTCTCCGGTCAATAACCAATAGCGGAACCTGGAATGCTCATATTGGTCCCACATATTCTACGAAGATCTTTATCGGTCAAACCGCATAACAACATCCCTTTGTCATCAGTATGTTACTTACCCGAGATTCGATCGTCGGTATCTCAATACCTAGTTCAATCTCGTTACCGACAAGTCTCTTTACTCGTTCCGTAATACATCATCCTATAACTAACTCATTAGTCACATTGCTTGCAAGGCCTATAGTGATGTGCATTACCGAGAGGGCCCAGAGATACCTCTCCGACAATCAGAGTGACGCATCCTAATCTCGAAATACGCCAACCCAACAAGTACCTTCGGAGACACTTGTAGAGCACCTTTGTAATCACCCAGTTACATTGTGACGTTTCGTAGCACATAAAGTGTTCCTCCGGTAAACGGGGGTTGCATAATCTCATAGTTATAGGAACATGTATAAGTCATGAAGAAAGCAATAGCAACATACTAAACAATAAAGTGCTAAGCTAACGGAATGGGTCAAGTCAATCACATCATTCTCCTAATGATGTGATCCTGTTAATCAAATGACAACTCATGTCTATGGTTAGGAAACTTAACCATCTTTGATTAACGAGCTAGTCAAGTAGAGGCATACTAGTGACACTATGTTTGTCTATGTATTCACACATGTATTATGTTTCCGGTTAATACAATTCTAGCATGAATAATAAACATTTATCACAAAATAAGGAAATAAATAATAACTTTATTATTGCCTCTAGGGCATATTTCCTTCAGTCTCCCACTTGCATTAGAGTCAATAATCTAGTTCACATCGCCATGTGATTTAACACCAATATTCATATCTGTATATGATTAACACCTATAGTTCACATCGTCATGTGACCAACACCCAAAGAGTTTACTAGATTCAATATTCTAGTTCACATTGCTATGTGATTAACACCCAAAGAGTACTAAGGTGTGATCATGTTTTTCTCGTGAGAGAAGTTTAGTCAACAGGTCTGTCACATTCAGATCCGTATGTATTTTGCAAAAATATTCTATGTCTACAATGCTCTGTATGGAGCTACTCTAGCTAATTGCTCCCACTTTCAATATGTATCCAGATTGAGACTTAGAGTCATCTGGATCAGTGTCAAATCTTGCATCGACGTAACCCTTTACGACGAACCTCTTGTCACCTCCATAATCGAGAAACATATCCTTATTCCACTAAGGATAATTTTGACCAATGTCGAGTGATCTACTCCTATATCACCATTGTACTCCCTTGCCAAACCAGGGCATAGTATACAATAGGTCTGGTCCATGGCATGGCATACTTTTATAGAACCTATGACTGAGGCATAGGGAATGACTTTCATTCTCTTTCTATTTTCTGCCTTGGTCGGGATTTGAGTCTTACTCAATTTCATACATTTGCAACACAGGCAAGAACTCTTTCTTTGACTGTTCCATTTTGAACTACTTCAAAATCTTGTCAAGGTATGTACTCATTGAAAATCTTATCAAGTGTCTTGATCTATCTCAATAGATCTTGATTCTCAATATGTAAGTAGCTTTACTGAGGTCTTTCTTTTGAAGAACTCCTTTGAAACACTTCTTTATGCTTTCCAGAAAAATTCTACATCATTTCTGATCAACAATATGTCACTCACATATACTTATCAGAAAGTCTGTAATGCTCCCACTCACTTTATTGTAAATACAGGCTTCACCGCAAGTCCGTATAAAACTATATGCTTTGATCAACTTATCAAAGCGTATATTCCAACTTCGAGATGCTTGCACCAGTCCATAGATGGATCGTTGGAGCTTGCACATTTTGTTAGCATCTTTAGGATTGACAAAACCTTCTGGTTGCATCATATACAACTCTTCTTTAAGAAAACCATTAAGGAGTGCAGTTTTGACATCCATTTGCCAGATTTCATAAAATGTGGCAATTGCTAACATGATTCGGACAGACTTAAGCATCGCTACAGTTTGAGAAAATCTCACTGTAGTCAACACCTTGAACTTGTTGGAAACCTTTTTGCGACAAGTCGAGCTTTGTAGATAGTAACACTACTGTCAACGTCCGTCTTCCTCTTGAAGATCCATTTATTTTCTATGGCTTTCCGATCATCGGGTAAGTCCACCAAAGTCCACACTTTGTTCTCATACATGGATCCTATCTCAGATTTCATGGTCTCCAGCCATTTCGCGGAATCTGGGCTCATCATCGCTTCCTTATATTTCGTAGGTTTATCATGGTCTAGTAACATGACTTCCAGAACAGGATTACCATACCACTGTGGTGCGGACCATACTCTAGAAGACCTACGAGGTTCTATAGTAACTTGATCTGAAGTGTCATGATCATCATCATTAGCTTCCTCACTAATTGGTGTAGGAATCACTGGAACTAATTTCTATGATGAACTACTTTCCAATTCGGGAGAAGGTACAATTACCTTATCAAGCTCTACTTTCCTCCCACTCACTTCTTTCGAGAGAAACTCCTTCTCTAGAAAGGATCCATCTTAGAAACGAATATCTTGCCTTCGGATCTGTGATAGAAGGTGTACCCAACAGTTTCCTTTGGGTATTCTATGAAGATGCACTTCTCCGATTTGGGTTCGAGCTTATCAGGTTGAAACTATTTCACATAAGCATCGCAACCCCAAACTTTAAGAAACAACAACTTTGGTTTCTTGCCAAACCACAGTTCATAAGGCGTCATCTCAACGGATTTTGATGGTGCCCTATTTAAAGTGAATGCAGCTGTCTCTAATGCATAATCCTAAAACGATATTGGTAAATCGGTAAGAGACATCATTGATCACAACATATCAAATAAAGTGCGGTTATGACATTCGGACACACCGTTACGCTGTGGTGTTCCAGGTGGCATGAGTTTGTAAAACTATTCCACATTATTTTAACTGAAGGACAAACTCGTAGCTCAAATATTCATCTCCACGATCAGATCACAGAAACTTTATTTTCCTATTACGATGATTTTCCACTTCACTCTGAAATTCTTTGAACCTTTCAACTATTTCAGACTTATGTTTCATCAAGTAGATATACCCATATCTGCTCAAATCATCTGTGAAGGTCAGAAAATAACGATACCCACCACGAGCCTTAATACTCATTGGTCTGCATACATCAGTATGTATTATTTCCAACAAGTTAGTAGCTCGTTCCATTGTTCTGGAGAGCAGAGTTTTTAGTCATCTTGCGCAAAAGGCACGGTTCGCAAGCATCAAATGATTCATAACCAAGTGATTCCTAAAATCCATCTTTATGGAGTTTCTTCATGCGCTTTACACTGATATGACCCAAATGGCAGTGTCACAAATAAGTTGCACTATCATTATTATCTTTGCATCTTTTGGCATCAATA
Source organism: Triticum dicoccoides (assembly GCF_002162155.2). Taxonomy (NCBI): domain Eukaryota; kingdom Viridiplantae; phylum Streptophyta; class Magnoliopsida; order Poales; family Poaceae; genus Triticum; species Triticum dicoccoides. Next base: position 284,296,489 of record NC_041381.1, on the reverse strand, counting down.
TTATGAATATGTGTATAACTACGATCGAGATCCAACAAACTATTTTCATTGGGTGTATGACCATTGAAGGTTTTATTCATGTAAACAGAACAACAATTATTCTCTGACTTTAAATGAATAACCATATTGCAATAAACATGATAAAATCATATTCATACTCAACGCAAACGCCAAATAACATTTATTTAGGTTTAACACTAATCCCGAAAGTATGGGAAGTGTGTGATGATGATCATATCAATCTTGGAACTACTTCCAACACTCATCGTCACTTCCCCTCAACTAGTCTCTGTTTATTATGTAACTCCTGTTTTGAGTTACTAATCTTAGCAACCGAACAAGTATCAAATACTCAGGGGCTACTATAAACACTAGTAAGGCACACATCAATAACCTGTATATCAAAGATACCCTTGTTCACTTTGCCATCCTTCTTATCCACCAAATATTCAGGGCATTTCCGTTTCCAGTGACCATTTCCTTTGTAGTGTAAGCACTCAGTTTCAGGCTTTGGTCCAGCTTTCGGCTTCTTCGCGGGAGTGACAACTTTCTTGTCATTCTACTTGAAGTTCCCTTTCTTTCCCTTTGCCCTTTTCTTGAAACTAGTGGTCTTGTCAATCATCAACACTTGATGCTTTTTATTGATTTCTACCTTCGTTGATTTCAACATCGCGAAGAGCTCGGGAATCGTTTTCGTCATCCTTTGCATACTATAGTTCATGACGAAGTTCTACTAACTTGGTGGTGGTGACTAGAGAACTCTGTCAATCATTGTCTTATCTGGAAGATTAACTCCCACTTGATTCAAGTGATTACAGTACCCAGATAATCTGAGCACATGCTCACTAGTTGAGAAATTCTCCTCCATCTTTTAGCTATAGAACTTGTTGGAGACTTCATATCTCTCAACTCAGGTATTTGCTTGAAATATTAACTTCAACTCTTGGAACATCTCATATGGCCCATGACGTTCAAAATGTCTTTGAAGTCCCGATTCTAAGCCGTTAAGCATGGTGCACTAAACTATCAAGTAGTCATCATATTGAGCTAGCAAAATGTTCATAACGTCTGCATCTGCTCCTGCAATAGGTCCGTCACCTAGCGGTGCATCAAGGACATAATTCTTCTGTGCAGCAATGAGGACAATCCTCAGACCACGGATCCAATCCGCATCATTGCTACTAACATCTTTCAACACAGTTTTTTCTAGGAACATGTCAAAATAAACATATGAAAGCAACAATGCGAGCTATTGATCTACAACATAATTTGCAAAATACTATCAGTACTAAGTTCATGATAAATTAAAGTTCAATTAATCATATTACTTAAGAACTCCCACTTAGATAGACATCCCTCTAATTATCTAAGTGATCACGTGATCGAAATCAACTAAACCATAACCGATCATCACGTGAAATAGAGTAGTTTTCAATGGTGAACATCACTATGTCGATCATATCTACTATATGATTCACACTCGACCTTTCGGTCTCAGTATTCCAAGGCCATATCTGCATATGCTAGGCTCGTTAAGTTTAACCTGAGTATTCTGCGTGCGCCAAACTGGCTTGCACCCGTTGTAGATGGACGTAGAGCTTACCACACCCGATCATCACGTGGTGTCTGGGCACGATGAACTTTGGCAACGGTGCATACTCAGGGAGAACACTTTTATCTTGAAATTTAGTGAGAGATCATCTTATAATGCTACCGTCAATGAAAGCAAGATAAGAAGCATAAAAGATAAACATCACATGCAATCAATATAAGTGATATGATATGGCCATCATCATCTTGTGCTTGTGATCTCCATCTCCGAAGCACCGTCATGATCACCATCGTCACCGGCACGACACCTTGATCTCCATCGTAGCATCATTGTCGTCTCGCCAACTATTTCTTCTACGACTATCGCTACCGCTTAGTGATAAAGTAAAGCAATTATAGGGCGATTGCATTGCATACAATAAAGCGACAACCATATGGCTCCTGCCAGTTGCCGATAACTCGGTTACAAAACACGATCATCTCATACAATAAAATATAGCATCATGCCTTGACCATATCACATCACAACATGCCCTGCAAAAACAAGTTTGACGTCCTCTACTTTGTTGTTGCAAGTTTTACGTGGCTGCTATGGGCTGAGCAAGAACCGTTCTTACCTACGCATCAAAACCACAATGATAGTTCGTCAAGTTAGTGTTGTTTTAACCTTCTCAAGGACCGGGCGTAGCCACACTCGGTTCAACTAAAGTTGGAGAAACTGACACCCACCAGCCACCTGTGTGCAAAGCACGTCGGTAGAACTAGTCTCGCGTAAGCGTACGCGTAATGTTGGTCCGGGCCGCTTCATCCAAAAATACCGCCGAACCAAAGTGTGACATGCTGGTAAGTAGTATGACTTGTATCGCCCACAACTCACTTGTGTTCTACTCGTGCATATAACATCAACCTACAAAACCAAGCTCGGATGCCACTGTTGGGGAACATAGTAATTTCAAAAATTTCCTACGCACACGCAAGATCATGGTGATGCATAGCAACGAGAGGGGAGAGTGTGTGTCCACGTACCCTCCTAGACCGAAAGCGGAAGCATTAGCACAACGTGGTTGATGTAGTCGTACGTCCTCATGGTCCGACCGATCAAGCACCGGAAGCACGGCACCTCCGAGTTCTTGCCCATGTTCAGCTTGATGACGTCCCTCGAACTCCGATCCAGCCGAGCTTTGAGGGAGAGTTCCGTCAGCATGACGGCGTGGTGACGATGATGATGTTCTACCGACGCAGGGCTTCGCCTAAGCACCGCTATAACATTATCGAGGTGGATTATGGTGGAGGGGGGCACCGTACACGGCTAAGAGATCCAAGGGATCAATTGTTGTGTCTATGGGGTGCCCCCTGCCCCCGTATATAAAGGAGCAAGGGGAGGAGGAGGGCGGTCTCATAGGGTGCGCCCCAAGGGGGGAATCCTACTCCTACTAGGAGTAGGTTCCCCCTTTCCTAGTCCAACTAGGAGGGGAAGGAAACAGGAGGAGGGGAGAAGGAAAGAGGGGGACGGCCCCCAAAGCCCTAAACCAATTCGGTTTGGGCCTAGGGGGGCGCACCCCACACTTCTTTGCTGCCTTCTATTTCCACTAAGGCTCATGAAGGCCCATTGACCCTCCCGGCGAATTCCCGTAACTCTCCGGTACTCCAAAAAATACCTGAATCACTCGGAACCTTTCCGATGTCCGAATATAGTCGTCCAATATATCGATCTTTACGTATCGACCATTTCGAGACTCCTCGTCATGTCCTCGATCTCATCCGGGACTCCAAACTACCTTCGGTACATCAAAACACATAAACTCATAATATAACCGTCATCGAACTTTAAGTGTGCGGACCCTACGGGTTCGAGAACTATGTAGACATGATCGAGACATGTCTCCGGTCAATAACCAATAGCGAAACCTGGATGCTCATATTGTCTCCCACATATTCTACGAAGATCTTTATCGGTCAAACCACATAACAACATACGTTGTTCCCTTTGTCATCGGTATGTTACTTGCCCGAGATTTGATCGTCAGTATCTGAATACCTAGTTCAATCTCGTTACCGACAAGTCTCTTTACTCGTTCCATAATACATCATCCTGTAACTAACTCATTAGTCACATTGCTTGCAAGGCTTATAGTGATGTGCATTACCGAGAGGGCCCAGAGATACCTCTCCGACAATCGGAGTGACAAATCCTAATCTCGAAATACGCCAACCCAACAAGTACCTTCAGAGACACCTGTAGAGCACCTTTATGATCACCTAGTTACGTTGTGACATTTGGTAGCACACAAAGTGTTCCTCTGGTAAACAGGAGTTGCATAATCTCATAGTTATAGGAACATGTATAAGGCATGAAGAAAGCAATAGCAACATACTAAACGATCAAGTGCTAAGCTAACGGAATGGGTCAAGTCAATCACATCATTCTCCTAATGATGTGATCCCGTTAATCAAATGACAACTCATGTCTATTCATAGAGGCAAAGGAGTCCCGTCTTTTGATGAGATGGTGGCTATTGTTTTCTGTGGGAGTCGACCTTGACGATCCGACTACGAACGTGCATGACGTCGCGCCTTAGCAATCTCTAAACCAACTTCCGAGGGGTTATTGACCACGCCGGAGCACGATCAACCTGACCACGAGGGTCTGTTTCCTACGGGCAAACGAAGAACAAGCAAGAAACTGATATTGCAATCTGGATATTGCAAATATAAGATGAAAGCTTTATTGATCAAGATGGGGTTCTGTGACGTCTTGGTCTGGTCGTTGAACACACATGAAGTACGCGAAGTTGCAGCTATGGCGAACTTTAATCTAAACAAAACCCAAGGTCTAAACGACGCCCTAAGGGTTGTATATATGAGGAAGAGGGGGGAAGTTTGTGGCCCTTGGGGAAGGGGTCCAAAACCAACCCTATCTCTTGTTTCCCCACACATACGGACTCTAAAAACAGCCTACACTTAAGTATTTCGAAAATACATGGGCCTGGCTCAATAATAAGGTGACACATCACCTAGAATAGCCTCTGGACGAAAGTTGTGAAGTAGCACCTTGTATATTTCGTCCAAGGCTTCATGCAGTCATTATGGTGGCTTCAACATCCTGAAATCATCACTTGTAACTCCGTTCTTGTTCCCCTTGCGCATGCCATCATCTGCATGCTTGTTCTTGCTCCAATGTTCATCCTTCTCCAAGCTAGGCCCTTCATTTGTAAGCAAAACAAATGTATCCAATTTAGGCAACATCATATTCTCATGAACATTAGAATTATCACCAAGAAACGAAAGTACCTGGTAATTTAATTGGCGTGCGCGAGCTCTAGTTATTGGTCCAGTATGTATAGCACCAGGGCTGTTGGTGTAACAATGGTATAGATTTCCTTATCATCCTCCCCTTCTTGAAATGAAGTCGTCCTCGACGGAAGTTCATCTTCCTCAACCCAATTAAGGCTTCAAATCTGCAATGTTAAAAGTGAGACTAACCCCAAAATCTGCAGGCAGCTCAAGTTTATATGCATTATCATTTATTTTCTCTAAAACCTTAAAAAGGACCATCAGCACGTGGCATTAGCTTTGATTTGCGCAAATCAGGAAATCTATCCTTACGCAAATGTAACCAAACAAGGTCTCCAGGTGTAAACACAACATGTTTTCTACCCTTATCGCCAGCAAGTTTATATTTAGCATTCATACGCTCAATGTTTTCCTTAGTTAACTCATGCATTTTTAAAATCAATTCAACACGTTGTTTAGCATCAAAATTGACCTTCTCCGAAGATGGAAGAGGCAACAAATCAATAGGTGCACGAGGTAGGAAACCATACACAATTTCAAAAGGGCACATCTTAGTAGTAGAATGCAATGAACGATTATAAGCAAATTCAATATGAGGCAAGCATTCTTCCCACATTGTCTTATTATTCTTCAAAACAGCCCTAAGCATAGTAGATAATGTTCTATTGACTACTTCAGTTTGTCCAGCAGTTTGGGGGTGACAAGTAGTACTAAAAAGCAGTTTAGTCCCCAACTTAGCCCATAAGCATCTCCAAAAGGGGCTAAGAAATTTAGTATCACGATGTGAAACAATAGTATTTGGCACACCATGCAAGTGAATAATTTCACGAAAGAACAAATCAGCAACATTAAAAGCATCATCGCTTTTATGACATGGTATAAAGTGTGCCATTTTCGAGAATCTATCCACGACAACAAATATGCTATCCCTCCCCTTCTTTGTTTGAATTAAACCTAAAACAAAGTCCATAGATATATCCTCCCAAGGAATACTAGGTACAGGCAAAGGCATATATAAACCATGAGGATTGAGTCGTGACTTAGCTTTTTGACATGTAGTGCAGCGAGCAACAAAGCGCTAAACATCCCGTCTCATCTTTGGCCAAAAGAAATGTGTAGCAAGTACATCCCCCGTCTTCTTCACGCCAAAGTGTCCCATTAATCCTCCTCCATGCGCCTCCTGTAACAACAAAAGACGTACGGAGCTAGCTGGAATGCATAGCTTGTTAGCACAGAACACAAATCCATCATTAACGACGAACTTGTTCCATGTTCTTCCTTCTTTATAATTCTGCAATACATCTTTAAAATCAGCATCATGCACATATTGATCTTTGATTTCCTCCAAACCAAATATTTTGAAGTCAAGTTGTGAAAGCATAGTATAGCGACGAGACAATGCATCAGCAATAACATTTTCTTTACCCTTCTTGTGTTTAATGACATAAGGGAAAGTCTCAATGAATTCAACCCATTTAGCATGTCTATGATTCAGTTTAGCTTGACTTTTAATATGTTTCAAAGATTCATGATCAGAATGTATAACAAATTCTTTGGGCCATAAATAATGCTGCCATGTTTCTAAAGTCCGAACAAGAGCATATAATTCTTTATCATAAGTAGAATAATTCAGACTAGGCCCACTCGATTTTTCAGAAAAGTATGCAACTGGTTTGCCATCTTGTAATAACACACCTCCTAATCCAATTCCACTAGAATCACATTCAAGCTCAAATGTCTTATTAAAATCAGGAAGTTCGAGTAAAGGAGCATGTGTCAACTTATCTTTCAATACCGTGAAGGCTTCTTCCTGTGCGGTACCCCAAACAAAAGGCACATCCTTCTTTGTAAGGTCATTGAGAGGTGCAGCAATGGTGCTAAAATCTCTCACAAAACGCCTATAGAATCCAGCGAGGCCAAGAAAACTCCTCACTTGTGTGACCGTTTTGGGCTGTGGCCAACTCTCAATAGCTTCAATCTTGGCTTTATCAACTTCAATTCCCTATGGAGTAACAACATAGCCAAGAAAAGACACTCATTCGGTGCAAAAGGTGCACTTCCCAAGGTTACCAAACAAACGTGGATCATGTAGAGCAATAAAAACAACACATAAATGATCCAAATGTTGCTCCAAAGATCTGCTATAAATCAATATGTCATCAAAGTAAACTACCACAAATCGTCCAATGAAAGCATGTAAAACTTCGTTCATTAGTCTCATGAAAGTACTAGGTGCATTAGTTAACCCAAAGGGCATGACTAACCACTCATATTATCCAAACTTAGTTTTAAATGTTGTTTTCCGTTCATCCCCAAATTTCATACGAATTTGATGGTATCCACTACGCAAATCAACTTTGGAGAATATTGTAGAGCCACTCAATTCATCAATCCTATCATCTAGCCTAGGAATAGGATGACGATGACAAATAGTAATATTATTAATGCCTCTACAATCAACCCACATACGCGATGTACCATCCTTTTTCGGCACCAGAATAATAGGAAGAACACAAGGACTAAGGGATTCGCGTATATACCCTTTGTCAAGAAGCTCCTGTACTTGACGCATAATCTCCTTCGTCTCCTCTGGATTGGTACAGTATGGCGCATGGTTTGGCAGTGAAGCACCGGGAATTAAGTCAATCTGATGCTCAATCCCTCGAATAGGCGGTAATCCTGGTGGCACGTCTTGCAGGAGTTCTCGAATGTTAGTGACAGTAGGAGGCAAAGAGGAAGGGACGTCCTCAAATGAAAATAATGCCTCTTTGCACACAAAAGCATAGCAAACAGATCTGTTGAAATCTAGCTCATCGATGTAAGATTTGGTGGCAAATAAACATGCACTTTTTAATTTAATCGCAGAAGCAACACCAGATGGTTTATTATTAGGATTCATTTTTTGCTCAAATTCTTTTGCCACAATCTGATTTTCACTCTTATTCTTGTCCTATTTTGCTTTATTAGCTCTATTAATATCATCTTTCAGAATGGAATCAGGAGTCATAGGAAGCAAAGTAATATTTTCATCCTTATGAAGAAGAGTATACTAATTGTTTCTACCATGGTGTACATAATTTTTATCAAATTGCCATGGTCGACCAAGTAATAAGGAACATGCTTGCATATGTACCACATCACAATCAACATAATCAGCATATGTAGAGATACTAAAATGCACACGAACAGTACGTGTTACCTTAACCTTGCCGCTGTTGTTGAACCATTGGATGTAGTAAGGATGTGGATGTGGTCTTGTGGTGAGAGATAGCTTCTCCACCATCTCCATGCTAGCCAAGTTGTTGCAGCTCCCTCCATCTATGATGACGTGCACATAATGTTCCTTCACAACTCCCTTTGTATGGAACAAATTATGCCTCTGATTTTGCTCAGCTTGTGTAACCTGCACACTCAAAACACGTTGAGCAACTAAACATTCATACCTATCAGCATCTTTAGGAGCCATGTATTGCGTCTCATGATCAGAATCATCTCCACCGCGTTCTTCACTTGTAATAAGGGCCAAAGTCTCCTCATCATAGTCACTAGCAAACTCATACCCACCATCCTCAGTAGCAATCATCACACGCTGAGATTTGCATTCTCGCGCATAATGTCCTCTTCCCTTACAATGACGACAAATAATATCACTTGTGTGCCCTTCTGATGCCATGGAAGAAGAAGAGCTCTGTGCAGGACCAACAGTTGCGTTCTTGGCAGATAGTGGTGGTTGTGCCTGCTTTCTTGTATCACGGCTGGAGGTGGCACCTGATGGAGGTGCTGGTGCAGTGGAAGTAGAAGATGCACGCGGTGTCCATGATGAAAGTCGACCTACAGAAAAGTTAGTGTGCGGCATTGCTTGTCGATCCTTCACTTCACGTTCAGCTTTACAAGCAAGATGGAATAAACGAGTGATATTAGTATACTCCTTATACTCTAGAATGGTCTGAATCTCTCTATTTAATCCACCCATAAAATGTGCAAGCATAACATCATTCTCCTCAACAATACCACATCTAATCATGCCAGTTTGTAATTCCCGATAATATTCTTCTACATAATTTTTTCCTTGTCTTAAACGCTGCAATTTTTGAAGCAATTCACGTTGATAATATGGTGGAACCCAACGAGTACGCATAGCAGTTTTCAAAGCAGCCCAAGTAGTTGGAATAGGATATAATCTATAATGTTCAGACCACCATACACATGCAAAACTAGTGAAAGCACAAACAGCAGCAGCAACCCGTCTCTCGTTGGGATATTGTAAACATGTAAAACGTTGTTCAGTTTCTAACTCCCAAGTAAGATATATATCAGGAACATATCTACCCTCAAATGGTGGAATATTCAATTTCAATTTAGGAACATGGTCATGATCTCGTACCTAAGTTGGTGGTGCAAGCCTACCATTGTGATTATATACCTGAGGTCGACCTGCTAGTGGTGGTGCTGGTGGCTGCACGTAGTTCTGATTTTGATCAACCTCATCCTCATAATCGCCCGCAAACTCATCATCCTCCTGGGTACCACCACCAGCAGCAGCAGGAGCCAAAGAAGCATCAACAACAGGTACAGCAGCACCAGAAGTTTGGCCTGGCACAATAGGAACACGCTGTACTCGCCCTACTGTATCGCGGCGTAGAACTGGTTGTGGGAGACATTTGAGTAATTCATCGAACTTGGTGTCCAACTTGGTGTCAATTTCTTCTTAATGTCATACATCCTCTCCAATGCCTTTCCAAAGCTGGCCATCACGTCTTCCACCTGTTGACCCAACATTTGATGAAACTTATCATGAAGCTCCTTGTTCGTCATGTTCTCCCAGTCAATCGCGTCGGCTGGTGATCCTGTCATGGTTAGTAGCAATAGAAACACAAAAGAATATGATCCTACAGACTACTAGGAAGTGGTGGTGATGCTGGTGTGTCACAAATCCTTCAAGCGAATCTCAAATTCTTACCAGTTCTTACCCAGCAGCAGGTGGTGATCGGCATCCGTTGTAGTCAAAACTCTCAAAGCTTGGATAGAGCGATTATCAAGGAATGTCAAACGCATGACGTAGATGTATGTGGAGCTTGGAAGGCTTATAATATGGTAGCAAAAGGGTCAGCAATAATCAATTCAGAGATGCAAAGTTAAATAAACGCTCAACGACGGTACTGTGCTGGTCCTAGGCTAGACCGTGCTAGAGACGCGAGCCTAGAACACTAACAAAATCACGGCGCTGCACGTAAACAAGGGAGGAGCACACTCTGATTTTTTTCTCTTTTGTTTTTCACTTTTTTTTCCTCTTTTTTTTGCTCCGCAACAATTTTTTTTCGAAAAAGTCTGCTAATGGTCTAGAAACTACCTAGCCAGAATTTTCCAGACTTAGTTTTTTTTAGACTGGAGCTATTTTTCTACTGCGGGTAACGCGAAAATTCGGGAGTCCTTCTCTGTCATGACTTGGAGTATGGCGTGATCTGGAAGTCGAAAACAAAGCAACAAATACTGGACCCGGACAATAACTGATGGCGGATATGAATCTGGTGGAAACTCGGACTGGTGGCGGAGATATGTAGGGAAGTGGAACACAGACTGGTGGCGATTCTGTGATGGAGGTGGACTCAAATTATCGTGATGGCGGTGGATATGTGGTATATGGCTGTGGTGATGACGATGGTGGTAGATGGCATCAGTGATGACACATGGTGGTATATGGCAGCAGTGATGATGATGATGCGGCGGCGGCGTGACAACTTGTGAACAGAACTCAAAACTCTAAAGGACTAGACATTAAGACCAGCAACTAGACACGATGATGCAACTGCAAATTCAACACGCAAATATAGAAAAGATTATACAATGGTTCAGACTGGTTCGGATATGATGAACTAACCCTAATATTTTTTGTGGCATTTTCGTCGACTATAGGTATGAAAAACAGACTCGATCTAAACTACGAAAAACTGTAAAATCTCACCGATCAACCTGGAACTCTGATACCACTTGATAGAGGCAAAGGTGTCCCGTCTTTCAATGAGATGGTGGCTATCGTTTTCTGTGGAAGTCGACCTTGACGATCCGACTACGAACGTGCGTTACGTCGCGCCTTAGCAATCGCTAAACCAACTTCCGAGGGGTTATTGACCACACCGGAGCACGATCAACCTGACCACGAGGGTCTATTTCCTGCGGGCAAACGAAGAACAAGCAAGAAACTGAGATTGCAATCTGGATATTGCGAATATAAGATGCAAGCTTTATTGGTCAAGATGGGGTTCTGTGACGTCTTGTCTGGTTGTCGAACACAAATGAAGTACGCGAAGTTGCAGCTATGGCGAACTTTAATCTAAACAAAACCCAAAGTCTAAACGACGCCCTAAGTGCTGTATATATGGAGGAAGAGGGGGGAATTTCGTGGCCCTTGGGGAAGGGGTCCGAAACCAACCCTATCTCTTGTTTCCCCACGCATACGGACTCTAAAAACAGCCTATACTTAAGTATTTTGAAAATACATGGGCCTGGCCCAATAATAAGGTGACGCAGCACCTAGAATAGCCTCTAGACGAAAGTTATGAAGTAGCATCTTGTATATTTCGTCCAAGGCTTCATGCACCCATTATGGTGGCTTCAACGTCCTGAAATCATCACTTGTAACTCCGTTCTTGTTCCCCTTGCGCATGCCATCATGTCCATGCTTGTTCTTGCTCCAGTGTTCATCCTTCTCCAAGCTAGGCCCTTCATTTGTAAGCAAAACAAATGTATCCAATTTAGGCAGCATCATATTCTCATGAACATTAGAATCATTACCAAGAAACGAAAGTACCTGGTAATTTAATTGGCGTGCGTGAGCTCTAGTAATTGGTCCAGTATGTATAGCAGCAGGGGCTGTGGGTGTAACAATGGTATTGATGTCCTCATCATCCATGGTTAGGAAACGTAACCATCTTTGATTAACGAGCTATTCAAGTAGAGGCATACTAGTGACACTATGTTTGTCTATGTATTCACACATGTATTATGTTTCCGGTTAATACAATTCTAGCATGAATAATAAACATTTATCATAAAATAAGGAAATAAATAATAATTTTATTATTTCCTCTAGGGCATATTTCCTTCAGGCCTTCCGACTGGTTCCTGGACATGCATAGCACACATGTTTGAGGTAGTAGCCATGTATCACATGAGGAAAGTGACGATTCAGAGAGGAGCGAGTTCACCTTGTGTCCAATGGCGTATGTTCGTGGTCTCGTCATATGTCCTCTAGGGGTTTGGAGAGTAGTCGGAGTGTACATGGGGATGAACATGGGATGCTCCATCATCTCCCCCCCCCCCTTGGGAAAGATCCGACCTTGGATCGTGATCCTCATCACCATGGAGACGGTTATCGTGGACGGATCATGAGGACATCAATACAATTGTTACACCCACAGCCCCTGCTGCCATACATACTGGACCAATTGCTAGAGCTCGTGCACGCCAACTAAATTACCAGGTACTTTCGTTTCTTGGTAATGATTCTAATGTTCATGAGAATATGATGCTGCCTAAATTGGATACATTTGTTTTGCTTACAAATGAAGGGCCTAGCTTGGAGAAGGATGAACATTGGAGCAAGAACAAGCATGGAGATGATGGCATGCGCAAGGGGAACAAGAACGGAGTTACAAGTGATGATTTCAGGACTTTGAAGCCACCATAATGGGTGCATGAAGCCTTGGACGAAATATACAAGATGCCACTTCATAAATTTCGTCCCGAGGCTATTTTAGGTGCTGCGTCACCTTATTATTGGGCCAGGCCCATGTAATTTCGAAATACATAAGTATAGGCTATTTTTAGAGTCCGTATGTGTGGGGAAACAAGAGATAGGGTTGATTTCGGACCCCTCCACCAAGGGCCACGAAATTCCCCCCTCTTCCTCCATATATACAGCCCTTAGGGCATCGTTTATACTTTGGGTTTTGTTTAGATTAAAAGTTCGCCATAGCTGCAACTTCGCGTACTTCGTTTGTGTTCAACGACCAGACAAAGGTGTCATAGAACCCCACCTTGATCAATAAAGCTTTCATCTTATATTCGCAATATCCAGATTGCAATCTCGGTTTCTTGCTTGTTCTTCATTTGCTCGCAGGAAACAGACCCTCGTGGTCAGGTTGATCGTGCTCCGGCGTGGTCAATAACCTCTCGGAGTTGGTTTAGCGATTGCTAAGGCGCGACGTCCTCGCACGTTCGTAGTCGGATCGTCAAAGTCGACTGCCACCAAAGCGATATCCATCATCTCATCGAAAGACGGGACACCTTTGCCTCTATCAAGTGGTATCAGATTTCCAGGTTGCTCAGTGAGATTTTACAGTTTTTCGTAGTTTAGATCGAGTCTGTTCTTCATACCTACAGTCCACGAAAAAGCCACAAAAAAATTAGGGTTAGTTCATCATATCCGAACCAATCTGAGCCTTTGCATAATCTTTTTAGGGTTTTGCTTTGTTGAATTTGCGGTTGCATCATCGTGTCTAGTTGCTGGTCTTAGAGTCTAGTCTTTTAGAGTTTCGAGTTCTGGTCATAAGTTGTCACGCCGCCGCCGCACCATCATCATCGCCCCTGCCATCTACCACCGCCGCTTATCCGCCACCGCTTCGAATCCGTATCCATATACCACCACCGCTGTCATATACCACCACTGCTGCCATCTACTACCATATATCCACCACCAATCCGAGTTCTTGTCATATTAGGTTTGTTTTCGAGATCCATCTAGATTCCGATTTGTGTTTCCTTGCCGGAGTAGGTTTCGGAAAAAAAAAGAGTCCGAAAACCACCCTCCGTTTAGGCCCAAAATTTTTTGAAAACGCATTTTTCGAAAAAATTTCTGGCTATCCTATTTTTAGGTGTTTCTGAGTGTTTTGAGACAGGTGCCATTGTAGGAAGTTTTTTTTGACCCATTTCCAGTTTTTGGGTCCGGGCAGTCAAAAAAAAAATTGGTCGAAAAAATTTCGTGCCCATCCTGTCAGTTTGACCTAGGAAGAGTTTTGAGACACTCGCCATTATAGTGATTTTTCGCAAAAAAAAAGTGCAAAAAAAAAGAGCGAAAAAAAATCCGGAGTGTGCTTTTTCCCTTGTTTACGTGCCGCGCCGTGATTTTGTTGGTGTTCTAGGCTCGCGTCTCTAGCACAGTCTAGCCTAGGACCAGCACAGTACCATCGTTGAGCGTTTATTCAACTTTGCATCTCTGAATTAATTATTGCTGACCCTTTTTCTACCATATTATAAGCCTTCCCAGCTCCACATACATCTACGTCGTGCGTTTGACTCTCCCTGGTAATCGCTCTATCCAAGCTTTGAGAGTTTTGACTACAACGGTTGCCGATCACCGCCTGCTGCTGGGTAAGAACTGGTAAGAATTTGAGTTTTGCTTGACGGGTTTGTGATACGCCACCACCACTTCTTAGTAGTCTGTAGGATCATATTCTTGTGTGTTTCTATTTGCTGCTAACCATGGTAGGATCACAAGCCGATGAGACTGATTGGGAGAACCTGACGAACAAACAACTACATGATAAATTTCAGCAAATGATAAGTGGACAGGTGCAAGATGTGCTAAACAAATTTGGTGAGGCCATGGAGAAGATAGATGGCATGGAGAAGACGTTTGAAACAAAGCTTGATAGCAAGTTTAATGAATTGCTCGCGCGTTTACCACCACCACTGCCGGCTGCACCTATCGCACCTCTGCAACACCAACAACAACGCATCCTTCCGAATCAGTATGGACGAGCGAAGCGTGTTCCTATTGAGGATGGCCAAACTTCTGGTGCTGCTGTTCCTGTTATTGATGCTTCTTTGGCTCCTGCTACTGCTGCTGCTGGTACCCAGGAGGATGATGAGTATGCGGGCGATTATGAGGATGAGGTTGATCAAAATCAGAACTACGTGCACCCACCAGCACCACCACCAGCAGGTCGACCTCAGGTATATATTCGTAATGGTAGGCCTGCACCACCACCTCAGGTACGAGATGATGTGCATATTCCTAAACTGAAATTGAATATTCCACCATTTGAGGGTAGATATGTTCCTGATATATATCTTACTTGGGAGTTAGAAACTGAACAACGTTTTACATGTTTACAATATCCCGAGGAGAGACGGGTTGCTACTGTTGTTTGTGCTTTCACTAGTTTTGCATGTGTATGGTGGTCTGAACATTGTAGATTATATCCTATTCCAACTACTTCGGCTGCTTTGAAAACTTCTATGCGTACTCGTTGGGTTCCACCATATTATCAACGTGAATTGCTTCAGAAATTACAGCGCTTAAGACAAGGAAAAAATTCTGTAGAAGAATATTATCAGGAATTACGAACTGGCATGATTAGATGTGGTATTGTTGAGGAGAATGAAGCTATGCTTGCACGTTTTCTGGGTGGATTAAATAGAGAGATTCAGACCATTCTAGACTATAAGGAGTATACTAATATCACTCGTTTATTCCATCTTGCTTGTAAAGCTGAACGTGAAGTGCAGGATCGACAAGCATTGGCGCGAACTAACTTTTCTGCAGGCCGACCTTCATCATGGACACCGCGTGCATCTTCTACTTCAACTGCACCAGCACCTCAATCAGGTGTCTCCTCCAGTCGTGATACAAGAAAACAGGCACAACCACCATTATCTGCCAAGAGCGCACCTGCTGGGCCTGCACAGAGTTCTGCTTCTTCCATGGCATCAACAGGGCACACAAGTGATATTATTTGTCGTCGTTGTAAGGGAGGAGGTCATTATGCGAGAGAATGCAAATCTCCGCATGTGATGATTGCTACCGCGGATGGTGGATATGAGTCCGCTAGTGACTATGATGAGGAGACTTTGGCTCTTATTACACGTGAAGAACACGGCGGAGATGATTCTGATCATGAGACGCAATACATGGCTCCTGAAGACGCTGACAGGTATGAATGTTTAGTTGCTCAACGTGTATTGAGTGTGCAGGTCACACAAGCTGAGCAAAATCAGAGGCACAATTTGTTCCATACCAAGGGAGTTGTGAAAGAACGTTCTGTGCGCGTCATCATAGATGGAGGGAGCTGCAACAACTTGGCTAGCATGGAGATGGTGGAGAAGCTTTCTCTCACCACAAGACCACATCCACATCCTTACTACATCCAATGGTTCAACAATAGCGGCAAGGTTAAGGTAACACGTACTGTTCGTGTGCATTTTAGTATCTCTACATATGCTGATTATGTTGATTGTGATGTGGTACCTATGCAAGCATGTTCCTTATTACTTGGTAGACCATGGAAATTTGATAAAAATTCTGTACACCATGGTAGAAACAATCACTATACTCTTGTTCATAAGGATAAAAATATTACTTTGCTTCCTATGACTCCTGATTCCATTTTGAAAGATGATATTAATAGAGCTAATAAAGCAAAACAGGAGACGAATAAGAGTGAAAATCAGATTGTGGCAAAAGAATTTGAGCAACAAATGAAGCCTAATAATAAACCATCTAGTGTTGCTTCTGAAATTAAATTGAAAAGTGCATGTTTATTTGCCACCAAATCTGATATTGATGAGCTAGATTTCAGCAAATCTGTTTGCTATGCTTTTGTGTGCAAAGAGGCATTATTTTCATTCGAGGACGTGCCTTCCTCTTTGCCTCTTGCTGTCACTAACATTTTGCAGGAGTTCGCTGACGTCTTTCCACAAGACGTGCCACCGGGATTACCGCCTATTCGAGGGATTGAGCATCAGATTGACTTAATTCCCGGTTCTTCACTGCCAAACCGTGCACCATACCGTACCAATCCAGAGGAGACGAAGGAGATTATGCGTCAAGTACAAGAGCTTCTCGACAAAGGTTATATACGCGAATCCCTTAGTCCTTGTGATGAGGACATGACTACCTTGGATATGACCAAAAATATTGCATATATGCATATTTGTCAGGTGATTTCTAGTGCAAACTATTCAATAATCTATTTATGTTATCCAGAACAAAAATACTTCACACACTTTTGTGTTTTGTCTAATTGCAGGTGTATGGGACATTTGTACAATCCACATATGAAGATAAGGAAGAAAGAGATGTTTATTTGCTGTCCAAAAAGTTCTCTCACGTCACTTTTGGCCCAAGAGAAGATAGAGTCCAAGTCTCTCACGTTCTGGATTCAGATTCGGACTGCACAGACATACCTGACTCAAAATGCACACAAGTTTTTCATACGGACTCCGAATTGGGTGATTCTTTTTTTGTTGGAAACTAGATTTCGTGCACTTTCCAACCCAATTGGAATCACCTTCAAATTCGTCCGGAGCGTTGAGTTGTGGACGAAACAATCTGATGCTACAGCAGAATCCGAGTCAAACTACAAGTCCAAAGGTGTTACATCACCTCCACTTGGGCCCATTGGCCTTGTACGACCTAGATTTAGTTTTAGGCTGCCTTGGGACGTCCTCCCACCTCCTTGGCCGCCACCCCTTGCTCCTATATAAGTAGATCCATCTAGTAGCTTTTCCTTGGGATTTGTATAGTTAAAAGTTAGCCATTGCAACTTCGTGTACTTCGTTTGTGTCCAACGACCAGACCAAGACCGCTTACGGATCCCCACCTTTATCAATACTTCATATATACTCACAATATTCAGATTGCTTTTATCATATTCTTGCTTGTTCTTCGATTGCTTGCAGGAATAGACCTTCGTGGTCAGGTTGATTGTGCTCCGGCGTGGTCAATAACCTCTCGGAGTTGGTTTAGCGATTGCTAAGGCGCAACGTCGTGCCCGTGTGTAGTCGGATCATCAAAGTCGTCTCCACCAAATCGATAGTTATCATCTCATCGAAAGATCGGGACCCTCGGCTCTATCATAGACCATGGCAATTTGATAAAAATTCTGTACACCATGGTAGAAACAATCACTATACTCTTGTTCATAAGGATAAAAATATTACTTTGCTTCCTATGACTCCTGATTCCATTTTGAAAGATGATATTATAGAGCTAATAAAGCAAAACAGGAGACGAATAAGAGTGAAAATCAGATTGTGGCAAAAGAATTTGAGCAACAAATGAAGCCTAATAATAAACCATCTAGTGTTGCTTCTGAAATTAAATTGAAAAGTGCATGTTTATTTGCCACCAAATCTGATATTGATGAGCTAGATTTCAGCAAATCTGTTTGCTATGCTTTTGTGTGCAAAGAGGCATTATTTTCATTCGAGGACGTGCCTTCCTCTTTGCCTCCTGCTGTCACTAACATTTTGCAGGAGTTCGCTGACGTCTTTCCACAAGACGTGCCACCGGGATTACCGCCTATTCGAGGGATTGAGCATCAGATTGACTTAATTCCCGGTGCTTCACTGCCAAACCGTGCACCATACCATACCAATCCAGAGGAGATGAAGGAGATTATGCGTCAAGTACAAGAGCTTCTCGACAAAGGTTATATACGCGAATCCCTTAGTCCTTGTGCTGTTCCTATTATTCTAGTGCCTTTTCTTTGGGGTACCGCACAGGAAGAAGCCTTCTCGGTATTGAAAGATAAGTTGACACATGCTCCTTTACTCCAACTTCCTGATTTTAATAAGACTTTTGAGCTTGAATGTGATGCTAGTGGAATTGGATTAGGCGGTGTGTTATTACAAGATGGCAAACCTGTTGCATACTTTTCTGAAAAATTGAGTGGGCCTAGTCTGAATTATTCTACTTATGATAAAGAATTATATGCTCTTGTTCGGACTTTAGAAACATGGCAACATTATTCATGGCCCAAAGAATTTTTTATACATTCTGATCATGAATCTTTGAAACATATTAAAAGTCAAGCTAAACTGAATCGTAGACATGCTAAATGGGTAGAATTCATTGAGACTTTTCCTTATGTCATTAAACACAAGAAGGGAAAAGAAAATGTTATTGCTGATGCATTGTCTCGCCGCTATACTACGCTTTCACAACTTGACTTCAAAATATTTGGTTTGGAGACCATCAAAGATCAATATGTGCATGATGCTGATTTTAAAGATGTAATGCAGAATTGTAAAGAAGGAAGAATGTGGAACAAGTTCGTCGTTAATGATGGATTTGTGTTTCGTGCTAACAAGCTATGCATTCCAGCTAGCTCCGTTCGTCTTTTGTTGTTGCAGGAGGCGCATGGAGGAGGATTAATGGGACACTTTGGCGTGAAGAAGACAGAGGACGTACTTGCTACACATTTCTTTTGGCCAAAGATGAGACGGGATGCTGAGCGTTTTATTGCTCGCTGCACTACATGTCAAAAAGCTAAGTCACAACTCAATCCTCATGGTTTATATATGCCTTTGCCTGTACCTAGTGTTCCTTGGGAGGATATATCTATGGACTTTGTTTTAGGTTTACCTCGAACAAAGAAGGGGAGGGATAGCATATTTGTTGTCGTGGATAGATTCTCGAAAATGGCACACTTTATACCATGTCATAAAAGCGATGATGCTGCTAATGTTGCTGATTTGTTCTTTTGTGAAATTATTCGCTTGCATGGTGTGCCAAATACTATTGTTTCAGATCATGATACTAAATTTCTTAGCCACTTTTGGAGATGTTTATGGGCTAAGTTGGGGACTAAACTGCTTTTTAGTACTACTTGTCACCCCCAAACTGATGGACAAATTGAAGTAGTCAATAGAACGTTGTCTACTATGCTTAGGGCTGTTTTGAAGAATAATAAGAAAATGTGGGAGGAATGCTTGCCTCATATTGAATTTGCTTATAATCGTTCATTGCATTCTACTACTAAGATGTGCCCTTTTGAAGTTGTGTATGGTTTCCTACCTCGTGCACCTATTGATTTGTTGCCTCTTCCATCTTCGGAGAAGGTTAATTTTGATGCTAAACAACGTGCTAAATTGATTTTAAAAATGCATGAGTTAACTAAGGAAAACATTGAGCGTATGAATGCTAAATATAAACTTGCTGGAGATAAGGGTAGAAAACATGTTGTGTTTGCACCTGGAGATCTTGTTTGGTTACATTTGCGTAAGGATAGATTTCCTGATTTGCGCAAATCAAAGTTAATGCCACGTGCTGATGGTCCCTTTAAGGTGTTAGAGAAAATAAATGATAATGCATATAAACTTGAGCTGCCTGCAGATTTTGGGGTTAGTCCCACTTTTAACATTGCAGATTTGAAGCCTTATTTGGGTGAGGAAGATGAACTTCCGTTGAGGACGACTTCATTTCAAGAAGGGGAGGATGATGAGGACATCAATACAATTGTTACACCCACAGCCCCTGCTTCTATACATACTGGACCAATTACTAGAGCTCGTGCATGCCAACTAAATTACCAGGTACTTTCGTTTCTTGGTAATGATTCTAATGTTCATGAGAATATGATGCTGCCTAAATTGGATACATTTGTTTTGCTTACAAATGAAGGGCCTAGCTTGGAGAAGGATGAACATTGGAGCAAGAACAAGCATGGAGATGATGGCATGCGCAAGGGGAACAAGAACGGAGTTACAAGTGATGATTTCAGGACTTTGAAGCCACCATAATGGGTGCATGAAGCCTTGGACGAAATATACAAGATGCCACTTCATAAATTTCGTCCCGAGGCTATTTTAGGTGCTGCGTCACCTTATTATTGGGACAGGCCCATGTAATTTCGAAATACATAAGTATAGGCTATTTTTAGAGTCCGTATGTGTGGGGAAACAA
The DNA here is from genome assembly GCF_002162155.2 of Triticum dicoccoides. NCBI lineage: Eukaryota > Viridiplantae > Streptophyta > Magnoliopsida > Poales > Poaceae > Triticum > Triticum dicoccoides. The sequence goes on along the minus strand of NC_041381.1, from coordinate 284,275,956 downwards.
GAGATAGGGTTGATTTCGGACCCCTCCACCAAGGGCCACGAAATTCCCCCCTCTTCCTCCATATATACAGCCCTTAGGGCATCGTTTAGACTTTGGGTTTTGTTTAGATTAAAAGTTCGCCATAGCTGCAACTTCGCATACTTCGTTTGTGTTCAACGACCAGACAAAGGCGTCACAGAACCCCACCTTGATCATTAAAGCTTTCATCTTATATTCGCAATATCCAGATTGCAATCTCAGTTTCTTGCTTGTTCTTCGTTTGCTCGCAGGAAACAGACCCTCGTGGTCAGGTTGATCGTGCTCCGGCGTGGTCAATAACCTCTCGGAGTTGGTTTAGCGATTGCTAAGGCGCGACGTCCTCGCAGTTCGTAGTCGGATCGTCAAAGTCGACTGCCACCAAAGCGATATCCATCATCTCATCGAAAGACGGGACACCTTTGCCTCTATCAACGGACTTGTAGTTGGACGTAGTTGAAGGCATGGCGCAATCGAAGTAGTCCAAGGTGTCGCCGGAGTGGTATACATGCAAAAGGAACAAACACAAACAACACTCGGAAATACAATGGTTAGTGCACACAAAGTGTCCATCATGTAAGAATGAGTCTGTGCGGCAAGATTGGTCGTGATAAAGCGCATAAAGCTTATCAAAATGATCTAGAATGATACGCAAAGCATTCATGGGAACAAAACCATGGTGCACAAAGCGGCAAATTCTACCATTGTGCAAAATGATGTCATAGAGAGATGGTTCATCAATAGCATGAATATGACAATGGATGCTCAATATGTGTATGTTATAATGCAATTGATGGTGGACAATATGATCATGATGTATGAATATGCCACCAAGGAAGATCACAACAAATTTGCTAAGGAAGTGCACAAGCTCATATATCATGGTTGGCATGGAAATACAAGATGCAACAAGGCAATCATAATGTGAGTCAATCAATGCATAGGGTGCAAACTTGTGGTGAGTATGAAATGTCCATCGAGCATGACATGTGTGAGCACAATCAACAAATATGGAGGTGGTGGTACAAAAAGTCAAAGGAGTGTTGATGTACCAAAGCTCGATGTCGTGGAATGAGTGGAGTTCCGAAAGTGCATCCAATAAGTGCAAGCGCTCCTCAACTTGAAGGTCCAAAGAGCCAATCTCCAATGCCGCTCCTCCATTCGCGAGATGTATCATGTAGACAACAAGAAGGAAACAACAATGAAAGAGTGACCCATGCAACATGCGTACTTGAGGATGGCTCGAAGGGAAGGAGTTCACCTTTAGGAGTTTCTCAAGGATGATGGAGTTGCGCATCAAGTATGCCTTCTCATAACCAAAAAGTCTTGTGATCATACCGCCTTGTGAATCCTTCAAAACGAAAGAACATGACAAACACTCGGAAAAACAAATGAGGTTAGCGGAAGTGCAAAACCTATCATTCGTGTGGTAGGATACCCAACATGTGTATGCATCATGCTCATCATAAGAAAGGATAAGGGAGCATTTCATAGTATGGAGGCATATGATGCAAGAACAACCAAAGGCATTAGGCTCAAACAAACAAGCATGCATCACACGTAAGGTGTCAATGTCTCCAAGATCAATAAGCATAGTGTGGTTGCACTCAATACAAGTGGATATGAGAGAGGCAATTAATGGACACAAGAGACAATGATCAAGATATATCATGTGAGAGGCATGAACATATATGTTATCAACCCAAGAAAGCGAGTAAGAGTGGAACATGGGTGATGCAACCAAGCAAGCAATCATAGTGATCAAGTTAAGCAAGCTAGTAGTGCGAAGATGCAACATACTAGAAGGAATCATGGCAAGCATGTCATGTGTGCAAATAGTGGGCATGAATAATTCACATGTCATAGCACAAGCATGAAAGCAAGATATGGGGAAAGTATCATCATTGTATTGGCAAGAAGTCCTATTTAAATAGCAATGGAACATCATGACTCTCCCAACACAACAATCAACAATGGTATGTGGCACATGGTAGCCATGACAATAGCAACAAGTATCTCCACCAAGCATGCAAATACACATAGAAGTTGCATAATGGTGAATCATGGGTAGATGCAAACAAGGGTCACAATTGCATGGCAAAGGCATAGAGGCAAGTATAACATGCAAAGTGAACACGATAAGATGAGCATAAGGTGACAAATGGTAAATAGCCCATAGTCATGTGAGAGACGAGTAAAAGAGATGCGCGTAGTCGTTGCACGAAGAGGACCGTGGTAAGGACAATTCACGTGATCCCAAAGCGTCGTTGCTCTCAAGAGCTCATTTCGTCAACTCGTGGGATTGCGAGGTTGACGAGTATGCATGAGTACCTACACAAAACAAAGGCACAGGGAAAATTGTGTGTGCGTGGTATATGTACACATCATCCATCATGATGCGCACGTGCATGTGTCGGTTAGCACAAAATATCCAATGCTCAAATAGATGAGATGCGTGATATAGAAACATGTCATCCATCATGATAGGTTTGTTGTTATGCATGGCATAATGGAGACTCAAATTGTGTAATGCATCATGAGATATATGTAGAGCATTGTTATTCATGGAATGCATATGGTGCATGCACTTATGGTAATCATGCAAAATATGGAATGCATCAAAATCTTCTAATATGTATGAGGAAACTATGGGGGTCTCCGCATGGACATTAGTAGAAACATCACATGGAGAATATTGACAACATTCAAAACAATGCATATTTGGTTCTATGTGATCATGGCATGGTATAGTAGATGAATTACGCAAATCATGTAAAGGAAGCATGACAATATCATTACATGAAAAACAAAAGCCAATGACCACCATCTCGTCATCTATGCCATAAGTGCAAATGGGATTTATTTTAATGGGGCATGCATAGTAACTATGTTGAGATTGAAATGATGCAATATGGGAGATCTCACTCATAGCATATGACAAGTTAAAAGGATTGTCAAACATGAAGTGACCAATAGAATTTTCACATGATATCATATGGAGCACAACATCACAACTAGGCAACTCAACATGCTCATCATCATATTCATCATAAATAGGTAAGTCAAGACATGAAGAAGTCGCACTAGCATGAAGCATGGGAATAGGTGGGTCAACATCATGCAAGCAATCATTGGTAAGATAGTCCGTTAGTGGGACAAGAGAAGCACCATCACCTATGTTACCTTTGGAGCGTCGATCATGTGTTGTAGGTGAGGTGTTGAAGACCAAGTCATGGTCATCGTCATCTTGATGGATCCATGTGGGGGGTGCATCATCGTCCACCGTGGACATCGTCATCTCCATTGGAAGGATGGACTCGTCGAGGATAGGCATGTCGTCATGTAGGAGACCTAGCACCAAAGAAGAAAACACACTAGGAGTAGAGGTTAAGTCGTTAGAAATCATAGTGGCCTCACATACCATGTGAACTACCTCACTCGCTAAAAGTTGTGGCTCACTCACTCCCTCAAGGATTCTCTCACTCATATGGTTGGTGGAGTCACTCAAATGGTGCTCAACCTCACATAGGATGTGTGGCATGCTCTCATGTGTGGGTCTAGTGGTGGTCACACTCATCCTATCATAGGAAATGCTCTCAGTGTCATATATGGTGGAGTCACTCATCTCACTCGTGGGGTGGTGGCTCTCCTCACATGACAAATGGGGCATCTCGACATATGTGGGTGTCGGAGAGATGTAGGTGAAAATGTCTCCATGCTCAACTCTAATCGCCGTGGTCGAAGCACCTCGTAGCTCGTCTCCATGACCGAAGGGAGATTCCCATGCCTGTCCATCTTCCTTGAGGGGCTTCCGAAGATGGAAGTGTCGCCCTCGCTTGTAGGTGGCCGCCTTGGACTTGATGAAGTCGTTGTAGGCGTACTCGTGGGAAGCAGCCTAGCTCCGTCTTGGTGGTGCTCATCTCGCGGACTTCTCTTTTGCTCATGAAGCTTGGACTTGGCATGAAGTAGGGCTTGTTGGGACTTGTGCATTTGCGCTTGTCGAGCATCTTCATGATAATGGTGTCGTTGTCATGCTTGAGCTCGTAGTAGATGTCGTTCGTCGTCGTTGTTCACATGATGCTTGGAGGTGACTTTCCCTTCATGATGATGTGGATCACGAACATGATGGTGGTCACCATGTAGATGTGGACGTGGATGAATTGCACTTGCATCATTTTCGCGCTCCGAAGACTTGTGGCTTGAATGTCGTCGCCTTGAAGATGACTAAGGGGAAGAAGACTTGATCAAGGCCCGAATCTCCTCCATCCTTGCATCTTGCTCCTCTTTTTGTGCGGAAAGCTTCTTGTCGATGTAGTCCCTTTTCCTTGCTTTGGAGTGATGAATGTCGATGGAGATGTTCTCGATGCGCTCTCGCAATCTTGATTGTGCGCCTTGCATTTGTCGTTGTAGATCGAAGATGGATGCTTTGGTGATGTAGTTGTTCACACCGTTGTTGTTGTCGAGGACTGGAGATGAAATGCCTTGCCTATCCATCACAAGACTCGAGAAAGTATGAGTTGGAAGAGAAGAACTAGACCAAATGTACCTTGACCGGTGTTGAAGATGGATCAATGATCACTCAAATGTGTAACAAAGAAATAGCACAATTGGTACCAATTCTTGTCGGTTCTCACACCTACACAAGTAAAGCTTATGGTGGAGCTCGGTGAGAATAGTGGCACAAAAAATTGATGCAAAATGTTAGCAAGAGTCAATAATGTTGAAAGAGATTCACAAATTCGCAAGCGAAACAAGTAGACCAATAGCAATGAATGGCACACGGAAACACACACATGGATAGATAAATGGGGTCGTGCAACCAAGGAATGAGCACAAAATGTGGAATCCACGGAAAACGCTCGTGTTGCACAACTCAAGAGAGACGCTAGCACAATTTCTCAATAGGCGGATACAACACTTGTGCACAAACTATAAGATGCAAAATGGATAAACTTTTATCCCAAGTATGCTATGTATGTATGGTTCCCGGTGTTTCTCTCAAGATGATCCAAGATGATCGGATATGACAATCTTATATGCAATGTGGTATGATGCTATGGCACTTTCTTACAAGCTTATTTGCTCTCTTTCTTTTGCTTAAAAGCTTTTTTTGTATGATATGGCCACTTTTGCACAATGCACACACTAAGATAGCAATTGTGTATATGCGGGAACAAACTTGTGACACAAGAGATAATACCAATATATGCACCACGATGATATGGTATGTATGCAATGGGAGGTGTAGATCAATAATGTGCACAAGTAACATTGCCGGCAATACTCAAATGGCTAGTCTCGATAGGCAAGTGACGCAAAATGGGCTAGGGTTTATCAATACAATTGCAAGGAAAATATACAATGGTTTCGTTGAGGTTATCGTCCTTGGCGATGATGAGAGACGGTGTTGCCGATGTCGACCCGTTCCTAGTTAGCCGAAACACCCTAGGAAACGGAAAAATCACAAGTCAAAATCTTAAGGACAAAAGTCAAATGGTTGTAGCGAAAAGTGGTGGTAGTTTGCACTTGGCAATGCGGAAGTGGAATGATGGGCTACACATGTCAGTGTTGAAGCTGCCATCCCTAAGTAGCCGAAACACCTTAGGAGACACTAGCCACAACTCAAACAAGCTCAAACAAAATTGGGTTAAGTTGGGGTGTCAGAAGTGTATGGTGGGCACGCCTATGCAGAAGTTATGGTGGTGATTGATGAAGAAGTAACCATCCCTAAGTAGCCTAAACACCTTAGGAGACTCGAATCACTACTCAAGCAACCACTAATGCAATGGGGATAAAAAACGGTTATGTTGCAGAAGTCGATGGTGGTGTAGCGGATGCTGTGGTGGAAGCCCTAGGCAAAGATGCCAAAGTTCCAAAAAATTTATGGGGTCAAATGGTTTTGGTTGTATTTTTATGGGATGGGGGATGTCAAGAGCTTCAAAACAAGCTAAAGAACGTCAAAATCGGAGTTCAGATGAATTAGTTATGGACAAACAAAAATCAGCCGAAGCGGGAATCTACAGGGGTCGGACGTCTGATGATGGTCGGACGACCGGTGGCTGGAGCGCGGGACGGACGTCCAGAAATGGCCGGAAATCCGCTGTTTTGGTACTGGAT
>NC_041381.1:284267720-284269606 GCF_002162155.2 Triticum dicoccoides | reverse complement strand
GGGTCGGACGTCCGATGATGGTCGGTCATCCGATGGTTCTGGGGGTGTCTGGACGTCCGAAAAAACGTCGGTCGTCCGGTGGGTCGGGGTCAACGCGAGATGCGAAATTCGGGACGTGATTTTGGGTAGAATTTGGGGATTTGGGGGTCAAAATTGATGAGATTTCGTGGATGGAAGATGGGGAAACTTGGGGAGATGCTAGATCCACTTGAAACCAAGCAAATCCACAGATCAAAATCAACAAAACATCATCAAACCAACAAATCACAAAAAAATTTGGGGCTATTTTTGGTGGGGATTTTCGAAATTGAGGAAGAACACAACAAAATTAGGATAGAAAAAGAGGGGTAGGGGCTCCAAATTCGTGATCAACCTTGCTTTGATACCAAGATGACGTAGGGTAGAACCTTAGAGGCCGATCTTTCATGTTTGGAGCGGATCCCTACGAAGAACACGAAGAACACGAGGAGGGGAATGAGGGAAAAACATGAGAGAACACTCAACCAACAAGAATAAAGTCACACATGTGCTAGATCATCGAAACACAAATGGGTACAAGATCCAAATCCAACAAGGGACGACACATAGGGTAACCGCTTCTTCTTCGTGAGGAGGTCTTGAAGAGGGTCTTCTCTAAAAGGAGGTCTTGAATCCAACAAGGATCTTCTCCGAAGAGGTGTTGATCCCTCGCGATGGAGTAGATCCTGATGGATGAGCAAGGCTCTATCTCAAAATATGAGCTATCACAATGCTGACCCTCGAGAGGAGGAGGAGGAGGTCTATTTATAGTCTAAGTGCAGATGGGGGAGAAGTGAAAGGGTACATGGACCTCGGGCCCGAAGCTACGCACACACAGGCGTCAGTCGTCTGACAAGTACCGGACGTCCGGTGGCTCGCGAGGGTCCGGTCTTCCGGTGCTTGTTGGACGTCTGGCGTTTTGGCTCTGGACAGGTGGCGTCGGACGTTCGAAGGTCTCCGTACTTCCGATGTTTCCGTACTGGACTGTTGGTGCCGGACGTCCAGTCGGGGTTGGTCGTCCGGGCACTGATGAGTGTCGGACGTCCGGCGTCGGGCGGTCGTCCGGGCGCTTTAGGTAGCCTCGGTTGGAATCAATCTGGCTGGTGAAGTCTCCAGGCGTCGGACGTCCAAAGATCGTCGGTCGTCCGGAGGTCGTCGAACGTCCGAGACCTGTAGCTTCCTGGCAGCTCCTCCTCTTGTTCCTTGCGCTTGGTGTACTCGCCATCTTGTCCAATGCTCCTTGATGATCCATGGCCTTCTGACTAGTTCCTGGACATGGATAGCACACATGTTTGAGGTAGTAGCCATGTCTCACATGAGTAAAGTGACGATTCGGAGAGGAGCGAGTTCACCTTGTGTCCAATGGCGTATGTTCGAGGTCTCGTCATATGTCCTCTAGGGGTTTGGAGAGTAGTCGGAGTGCACATGGGGATGAACATGGGATGCTCTACATCACTTATGATTGTAACTCTAGCAAGCATCCACAACTACTAAAGATGATTAAGGTAAAACCCAACCATAGCAAGAAAGTATCAATTCCTCTTTATTCCCATAAGCAAACAACCTACTTACTCGGGTCTGTGCTTTTGTCACTCACGCCACCCACCATAAGCGAATCATGAACATATTGCAAACCCTACAGCGGTGATCCCTCACGCTTGCACGACATGGAGAGCACCATAGGAAAACACTAATAATAAAACGTACAACTTAAACCAATCACAATCATCAAGCAACCCACAGGACAAAACAGATCTACTCAAACATCATAGGATAGCCATACATCATTGGGAAATAATATATAGCGTCGAGCACCATGTTTAAGTAGAGAATACAACGGGTAAAAAAGAGGTTACACCGCTGCATAG
>NC_041381.1:284219231-284267474 GCF_002162155.2 Triticum dicoccoides | reverse complement strand
ATGACAACCTTGGATAAGACCAAAAATATTGCATACATGCATATTTGTCAGGTAATTTCTAGTGCAAACTATTCAATAATCTATTTATGTTATCCAGAACAAAAATACTTCACACACTTTTGTGTTTTTTCTAATTGCAGGTGTATGGGACATTTGTACAATCCACATATGAAGATAAGGGAAAAGGAGAAGTTTAGGTTCTGTTCAAAAAGTCCTCTCACGTCACTTTTGGGCCAAGAGAAGATAGAGTCCAACTCTCTCACGTTCTGGATTCAGAGTCGGACTGCACAGACATACCTGACTCAAAACGCCAACAACTTTTTCATACGGACTCCAAATTGGGTGATTCTTTTTTCGTTGGAAGTAGATTTCGTGCTATTTCCAACCCAATTGGATTCACCTTCAAATTCGTCTGGAGCATTGAGATATCAACGAAACAATCTGACGCTGCAGCAGAATCCGAGTCAAACAACAAGTCCAAAGGTGTTGTATCACCTCCAATTGGGCCCTTGAGCCTTGTACGCCCTAGGGTTACTTTTAAGCTGCCTTGGGACGTCCTCCCACCTCCTTGTCCGCCACCCCTTACTCTTATATAAGTAGATCCATCTAGAAGCTTTTTGCTTGGGATTTGTTTAGTTAAAAGTTAGCCATTGCAACTTCGTGTACTTCGTTTGTGTCCACCGACCAGACCAAGACCTCTTACGGATCCCCACCTTTATCAATACTTCATATATAATCGCAATATTCAGATTGCTTTTATCATATTCTTCCTTGTTCTTCAATTGCTTGCAGGAATAGACCTTTGTGGTCAGGTTGATTGTTCTCCAGCGTGGTCAATAACCTCTCGGAGTTGGTTCAGCGATTTGCCAAGGCGCAACGTCGTGCATGTTTGTAGTCGGATCGTCAAAGTGATCTTCACCAAATCGATAGTTATAATCTCATTGAAAGACCGGGACACCCCGCCTCTATCAGGGAGAGAGTTGGTGATGATGGCGGCAAAGTTGTTGGTGTAGATCGTCATCTCGATGATGGCCCCAGCGGCGTTCTGACGCCACCGGGAGAGAGGGGGAGAGAGACCCCTCCTTATTCTTCTTCCTTGGCCTCCCCCCTAGATGGGAGGAGGGTTTCCCCTCTGGTCCATGGCCTAAATGGCGGTGGAGGGGCGAGAGCCCCTCCGATATTGGATCTATCTCTCTATTTCTCTTCTGTTTCGCATTCTTGTTTTCTGTCCTTTCACCGTTCTTAAATTCCCGGAGATCCATAACTCCGATTGGGCTGAAATTTTAACATGATTTTTATCCGGATATTATCTTTCTGGCAGCGAAAGAAGTGCACCAACTACCTTACAGGGGACCCACAAGCCCTCTGGGCGCGCCAAGGGTAGGGGGCACACCCTTTGAGCTTGTCGACCCCTCGGGCATCGTCGCGTTGATTCTTTTTCCCCAAAATCACATATATTCCAAAATAAATCCCCGTAAATTTTATCGCGTTTGGACTTTGTTGGGTCATATTGTGTGATACAAAAACATGCAACAAATAGGAACTCGCACTGGGCACTGGATCAATATGTTAGTCCCAAAAATAATAAAAAATGTTGCCAAAAGTATATGAAAGTTGTAGAATATTGGCATGAAACTATCAAAAAATATTGAGACGACGGAGACGTATCAGCACCCCCAAGCTTAATTCCTGCTCGTCCTCGAGTAGGTAAATTATAAGAAAGATAATTTTTGATGTGGAATGCTACCTAGCATAATCTTGATGACGAGGACATCAATACCGTTGTTACACCCACAACCCCTGCTACTATACATACTGGACCAATTACTAGAGCTCGCACACGCCAATTGAATTACCAAGTACTTTTGTTTCTTGGTAATGATTATAATGTTCATGAGAATATGATGCTGCCTAAATTGGATACATTTGTTTTGCTTACAAATGAAGGGCCTAGCTTGGAGAATGATGAACATTGGAGCAAGAGAAAGCATGGAGATGATGGCATGCGCAAGGGAAACAAGAACGGAGTTTCAAGTGATGATTTCAGGACTTTGAAGCCACCATAATGAGTGCATGAAGTCTTGGACAAAATATACAAGATGCCACTTCATAAATTTCATCCAGAGGCTATTATAGGTGCTGCGTCACCTTATTATTGGGCCAGGCCCATGTAATTTCAAAATACATAAGTATAGGCTGTTTTTATTTTTTTGAATTAGTTTGAATTGCTTACCACACATGTCACGTGGTTAAGTATAGGCTGTTTTTAGAGTCCGTATGTGTGGGGAAATAAGAGATAGGGTTGGTTTCGGACCCCTTCCCCAAGGGCCATGAAATTCCCCCCTCTTGCTCCATATATACAACCATTAGGGCATCGTTTATACTTTGGGTTTTGTTTAGATTAAAAGTTTGCTATAGCTGCAACTTCACGTACTTTGTTTGTGTTCAACGACCAGACACAGGCCTCACAGAACCCCACCTTCATTAATAAAGCTTTCCTCTTTTATTCGCAATATCCAGATTCCAATCTTAATTTCTTGCTTGGTCTTCATTTGCTTGCAAGAAATAGACCTTCGTGGCCAGGTTGATCGTGCTCTCGCATGGTCAATAACCTCTCCGAGTTAGTTTAGCGATTGCTAAGGCGCGACGTCCTAGCACGTTCGTAGTCGGATCGTCAAAGTCGACTTCCACCAAAATGATAGCCACCATCTCATCGAAAGACGGGACACCTTTGCCTCTATCAAGTGGTATCAGATTTCCAGGTTGCTCGGTGAGATTTTATAGTCTTTCATTGTTTAGATCGAGTCTGTTATCATACCTACAATCCACGAAAAAGACAAAAAAATAGGGTTAGTTCATCATATCTAAACCAGTCTGAGCCATTGCGTAGTCTTTTCAGTATTATGCTTTGTTGAATTTGCGGTTGCTTCATCATGTCTAGTTGCTAGTCTTAGCGTCTAGTCTTTTAGAGTTTCGAGTTTTGTTCACGGGTATTCACGCCGCCCCCGCACCATCATTATCCGCTGCCATATACCACCACCATACCAGGTTCATCATCCGCTGCCATATACCACCACCACACCAGATACATCGCCTCTGTCATCTACCATCACCGCTTATCCGCCACCGCTCCGGGTCCATATACCAACACCGATCCGAGTCCAGATACCACCATTGACCCATGTTTATATACCACCACCGATCTGAGTCCATATACCACCATCGATCCGTATCCATATACCACCACCACTCCGAGTCCATCTCATATTAGGTTTACTTTCGAGATCCATCTATTTCCAGATTTGTGTTTCCTTGTCTGAGTAGGTTTCAGATTCCAGCAATCTTTTGCTGTCCGTAGAAGAGGTTGGTTTCCAAAAAAAAGAGTCTGGAAACCTCCCTCCTTTTAGGCCCAAAATTTTCCAAAAACGCACTTGACAATTTTTTTGGCTATCTTATTTTTAGGTCTATCCAAGCGTTTTGAGACAGTCGCCCTTATAGAAAGTTTTTTTTGAGCCGTTTCTAGTTTTTGGGTCCGGGCAGTCAAAAAAAAATTGGTCACAAAAATTTTGTGTCCATCCCGTTATCTTGACTTGGGAAGAGTTTTGAGACACTCGCCATTATAGTGATTTTCGGCAAAAAAAAGGAGCGCAAAAAATAAGAGCACAAAAAAAGAGCAAAAAAATAGAGTGTGCTTTTCCCTTGTTTCCGTGCAGCGCCGTGATTTTGTTAGTGTTCTAGGCTCGCGTCTCTAGCACAGTCTAGCCTAGGACCAGCAAAGTACCATCGTTGAGCGTTTATTCAACTTTGCATCTCTGAATTGATTATTGCTGACCCTTTTTGCTACCATATTATAAGCCTTCCCAGCTCTACATACATCTACGTCTTGCGTTTGACTCTCCCTGGTAATCGATCTATCCAAGCTTTGAGAGTTTTGACTACAACGGTTGCCGATCTCCACCTGTTACTGGGTAAGAACTGGTAAGAATTTGAGATTCGCTTGATGGGTTTGTGACACACCACCACCACCACCACCACCACCACTTCCTAGTAGTCTGTAGGATCATATTCTTGTGTGTTCCTATTGCTGCTAACCATGCCAGGATCACAAGCCGATGAGACTGATTGGAAGAACATGACGAACAAATAGCTACATGATAAATTTCAGCAAATGACGAGTGGACATGTGCAAGATGTGCTAAACAGATTTGAAGATGCCATGGAGAAGATAGATGGCATTGAGAAGACATTCGAAACAAAGCTCGATAACAAGTTTAATGAATTGCTCACGCGTCTTCCGCAACCACCACCCGCTGCACCTATCGCACCTCTACAACGACAACAACAATGCCCCCTTCCGAATCAGTTTGGATGAGCGAAGCATGTTCCTCTTGAGGATGGCCAAACTTCTGGTGCTGCTGTACCTATTGTTGATGCTTCTTTGGCTCCTGCTACTCCTGCTACTAGTGCCGAGGAGGATGACGATTATGCAGGCCATTATGAGGATGAGGTTGATCAAAATCAGAACTACGTGCAACCACCAGCACCAGCACTAGGTCGTCCACATGCAAATAATCGCAATGGTAGGCCTGCACCACCACCTCAGGTATGAGATCATGACCATATTCCTAAACTGAAATTGAATATTCCACCATTTGAGGGTAGATATGTTCCTGATATATATCTTACTTGGGAGTTAGAAATTTAACAACGTTTTACATGTTTACAATATCCCGAGGAGAGACGGGTTGCTGCTGCTATTTGTGCTTTCACTAGTTTTGCATGTGTATGGTGGTCTGAACATTGTAGATTATATCCTATTCCAGCTACTTGGGCTGCTTTAAAAACTGCTATGCGTACTCGTTGGGTTCCACCATATTATCAACGTGAATTACTTCAAAAACTGTAGCGTTTGAGACAAGGAAAAAATTCTGTAGAAGAATATTATCAAGAATTACAAACTGGCATGATTAGATGTACTATTGTTGAGGAGAATGAAGCTATGCTTGCACGTTTCATAGCTGGATTAAATAGAGAGATTCAGACCATTCTAGAGTATAAGGAGTATAATAATATCACTCATTTATTCTATCTTGCTTGTAAAGCTGAACGTGAAGTGCAGGATCGACATGCATTGGCGCGAACTAATTTTTCTGCAGGTCGATCTTCATCATGGACACCACGTCCATCCTCTACTCCCACACGTCCTACTACAGCACCACTGACTTCAGCAACCAATTCCAACCGAGATACAAGAAAACAGGCATCACCACCACCATCTGCCAAGAGTACGCCTTTCGGTCCCGCACAGAGCTCTTCTTCATCCATGGCATCAACAGGGCAAACACATGATATTATTTTTCGTCATTGCAAGGGTGGAGGTCATTATGCGAGAGAATTCCCATCTAAGCGTGTGATGATTGCTACTGAGGATGGTGGGTATGAGTCCGCTAGTGACTATGATGAGGAGACTTTGGCTCTTATTACAAGTGAGGAACATGGTGGATATGATTCTGATGACGAGACGCAATACATGGCTACTGAATATGCTGACGGTTATGAATGTTTAGTTGCTCAACGTGTTTTGAGTGTGCAGGTGACACAAGCTGAGCAAAATCAGAGGCATAATTTGTTCCATACAAAGGGAGTTGTGAAGGAACATTCTGTTCATGTCATCATTGATGGAGGGAGCTGCAACAACTTGGCTAGCATGGAGATGGTGGAGAAGCTATCTCTCACCACCAGACCACATCCACATCCTTACTACATCCAATGGTTCAACAACAACGGCAAGGTTAAGGTAACACGTACTGTTCGTGTGCATTTTAGTATCTCTACATATGTTAATTATGCTGATTGTGATGTGGTACCTATGCAAGAATGTTCCTTATTACTTGGTAGACCATGGCAATTTGATAAAAATTCTGTACACCATGGTAGAAACAATCAATATACTCTTGTTGATAAGGATAAAAATATTACTTTGCTTCCTATGACTCCTAATTCCATTTTGAAAGATGATATTAATAGAGCTAATAAAGCAAAACAGGAGAAAAATAAGAGTGAAAATCAGATTGTGGCAAAAGAATTTGAGCAACAAATGAAGCCTAATAATAAATCATCTAGTGTTGCTTCTGAAATCAAATTGAAAAGTGCATGTTTAGTTGCCACCAAATCTGATATTGATGAGCTAGATTTCAGCAAATCTGTTTGCTATGCTTTTGTGTGCGAAGAGGCATTATTTTCATTCGAGGACGTGCCTTCCTCTTTGCCTCCTGCTGTCACTAACATTTTGCAGGAGTTTGCTGACGTCTTTCCACAAGACGTGCCACCGGGCTTACCACCTATTCAAGGGATTGAGCATCAGATTGACTTAATTCCCGGTGCATCCCTACCCAATCGTGCACCATACCGTACCAATCCATAGGAGACGAAGGAGATTATGCGTCAAGTACAGGAGCTGCTCAACAAAGGTTATATACATGAATCTCTTAGTCCTTGTGCTATTCCTATGATACTAGTGCCAAAAAAGGATGGTACGTCGCGTATGTGTGTTGATTGTAGAGGCATTAATAATATTACTATTCATTGTCATCATCCTATTCCTAGGATAGATGATATGTTTGATGAATTGAGTGGCTCTACAATATTCTCCAAATTTGATTTGCATAGTGGATACCATCAAATTCGTATGAAATTGGGAGATGAATGGAAAACATCATTTAAAACTAAGTTTGGATTATATGAGTGGTTAGTCATGCCTTTTGGGTTAACTAATGCACCTAGTACTTTCATGAGATTAATGAACGAAGTTTTACGTGCTTTCATTGGAGGATTTGTGGTAGTCTATTCTGATGATATACTGATTTATAACAGATCTTTGGAGGAACATTTGGAACATTTACGTGTTGTTTTTATTGCTCTAGTGATGCATGTTTGTTTGGTAACCTTGGGAAGTGCACCTTTTGCACCGACCGAGTATCTTTTCTTGGCTATGTTGTTACTCCACAGGGAATTGAAGTTGATAAAGCCAAGATTGAAGCTATTGAGAGTTGGCCGCAGCCCAGAACGGTCACACAAGTCAGGAGTTTTCTTGGACTCGCTGGTTTCTATAGGCGTTTTGTGAGAGATTTTAGCACCATTGCTGCACCTCTCAATGAGCTTACAAAGAAGGATGTGCCTTTTGTTTGGGGTACGGTACAGGAAGAAGCCTTCACGATATTGAAAGATAAGTTGACACATGCTCCTTTACTCCAACTTCCTGATTTTAATAAGACTTTTGAGCTTGAATGTGATGCTAGTGGAATTGGATTAGGAGGTGTGTTATTACAAAATGGCAAACCTGTTGCATACTTTTCTGCAAAATTGAGTGGGCCTAGTCTGAATTATTCTACTTATGATAAAGAATTATATGCTCTTGTTCGGACTTTAGAAACATGGCAACATTATTTATGGCCCAAAGAATTTGTTATACATTCTGATCACGAGTCTTTGAAACATATTAAAAGTCAAGCTAAACTGAATCGTAGACATGCTAAATGGGTTGAATTCATTAAGACTTTCCCTTATGTCATTAAACACAAGAAGGGTAAAGAAAATGTTATTGCTGATGCATTGTCTCGTCGCTATACATGCTTTCACAACTTGACTTCAAAATATTTGGTTTGGAGACCATCAAAGATCAATATGTGCATGATGCTGATTTTAAAGATGTATTGCAGAATTGTAAAGAAGGAAGAACATGGAACAAGTTCGTCGTTAATAATGGATTTGTGTTCCGTGCTAACAAGCTATGCATTCCAGCTAGCTCCGTTCGTCTTTTGTTGTTGCAAGAGGCACATGGAGGAGGATTGATGGGACAGTTTGGCGTGAAGAAGATGGAGGATATACTTGCTACACATTTCTTTTGGCCAAAGATGAGACGGGATGTTGAGCATTTTGTAGCTCACTGCACTACATGTCAAAAAGCTAAGTCACGACTCAATCCTTATGGTTTATATATGCCTTTGCCTGTGCCTAGTGTTCCTTGGGAGGATATATCTATGGACTTTGTTTTAGGTTTACCTCGAACAAAGAAGGGGAGGGATAGCATATTTGTTGTTGTGGATAGATTCTCAAAAATGGCACACTTTATACCATGTCATAAAAGCGATGATGCTGTTAATGTTGCTGATTTGTTCTTTCGTGAAATTATTCGCTTGCATGCTGTGCCAAATATTATTGTTTCAGATCATGATACTAAATTTCTTAACCACTTTTGGAGATGTTTATGGGCTAAGTTGGGGACTAAACTTCTTTTTAGTACTACTTGTCACCCCCAAACTGATGGACAAACTGAAGTAGTCAATAGAACATTGTCTACTATGCTTAAGGCTGTTTTGAAGAATAATAAGATAATGTGGGAAGAATGCTTGCCTCATATTGAATTTGCTTATAATTGTTCATTGCATTCTACTACTAAGATGTGCCCTTTTGAAATTGTGTATGGTTTTCTACCTCGTGCACCTATTGATTTGTTGCCTCTTCCATCTTCGGAGAAGGTTAATTTTGATGCTAAACAACGTGCTGAATTGATCTTAAAAATGCATGAGTTAACTAAGGAAAACATTGAGCGTATGAATGCTAAATATAAACTTGCTGGAGATAAGGGTAGAAAACATGTTGTCTTTGCACCTAGAGATCTTGTTTGTTACATTTGCGTAAGGATAGGTTTCCTAATTTGCGCAAATCAAAGCTAATGCCACGTGCTGATGGTCTTTTTATGGTGTTGGAGAAAATAAATGATAATGCATATAAACTTGAGCTGCGTGTAGATTTTGGGGTTAGTCCCACTTTTAACATTGCAGATTTGAAGCCTTATTTTGGTGACGAAGATGAGCTTTCGTCGAGGACAACTTCATTTCAAGAAGGGGAGGATGATGAGGACATCAATATCGTTGTTACACCCACAGCACCTGCTGCTACACATACTAGACCAATTACTAGAGCTCACGCACGCCAATTGAATTTCCAGGTACTTCCGTTTCTTGGTAATGATTATAATGTTCATGAGAATATGATGCTACCTAAATTGGATACATTTGTTTTGCTTACAAATGAAGGGCCTAGCTTGGAGAAGGATGAACATTGGAGCAAGAACAAGCATGGAGATGATGGCATGCGCAAGGGAACAAGAACGGAGTTTCAAGTGATGATTTCAGGACTTTGAAGCCACCGTAATGAGTGCATGAAGTCTTGGACGAAATATACAAGATGCCACTTCATAAATTTCGTCCAGAGGCTATTATAGGTGCCGCGTCACCTTATTATTAGGCCAGGCCCATGTAATTTCGAAATACATAAGTATAGGCTATTTTTAGAGTCCGTATGTGTGGGGAAATAAGAGATAGGGTTGGTTTCAGACCCCTTTCCCAAGGGCCACGAAATCCCCCCTCTTCCTCCATATATGCAGCCCTTAGGGCATCGTTTAGACTTTGGGTTTTGTTTAGATTAAAAGTTTTCCATAGATGCAACTTCGCATACTTTGTTTGTGTTCAACGACCAGAGAAAGGCGTCACAGAACCCCACCTTCATTAATAAAGATTTCCTCTTTTATTCGCAATATCCAGATTGCAATCTTAGTTTCTTGCTTGTTCTTCGTTTGCCTGCAGGAAATAGATCTTCGTGGTCAGGTTGATCGTGCTTCGGCATTGTTAATAACCTCTCAGAGTTGGTTTAGGGATTTCTAAGGCACGATGTCCTCGCACGTTCGTAGTTGGATCGTTAAAGTCGACTTCCACCAAAACGATAGCCACCATCTCATCAAAAGACGGGACACCTTTGCCTCTATCACTTGAACATATAATCTAATCATGGCATGAATATTAAGACACGAGTGATTCAAAGGAATAATCTATAATTTGACATAAAGACACATCAATACTGAGGCATCCTAACAAACAATCATGTCTTTCAAAATAGCAATGCTAAAGAACCTTATCCCTAGAAAATCATATTGCCTTGTCATGCTCTATCTTCTTAACACGAAGTATTTATCATGCAAAACCCCGATGACAAGCCGAGCAATCGGTTCATACTTTTTAATGCGCTTTAGCTTTTTCAACTCTCATGCAATACATGAGCGTGAGCCATGGATATAGCACTATGGGTGGTGTCGTGGTTTTGTACTGCAGATGTCCTAGTGTGAGGACTTAGTCGTGAGGCCAACACATCTAAGTGGTAGCTTGAACGGGGTTAAGCGGGACGAGAGACATGAGATTTTACCCAGGTTTGGCACCTCACTATGGAGGTAAAAGCCTACATCATGCTTGATTGATATTGATGATGATGATGATCTTGGTTACAAGGGCGGTGTTTCGCTACCTCTATCTCCAGAGCATCTACTTTGATCTTGACTAAGACTTGTCTATCTAAGCCATGTCTATTTTGACCTGGTAAAACCCGACCCTCTTGGGATGCCGTGCCCCTCCTTATATAAATTGCAGATTTGATTGTATAAACTTGAGGAGCAATGTATAGCCCCCAAGGGCTGGCTCGATAAGAAAATACTGGGCTGGGACTTAGAAAATGATGAAAGGCCGGGTCATCTCCTTGATATAACCGGGTTTGTTGACAATATGATGATTTGAAAAGCAACTTGCATTAGCCCCATGTTCCTTGATGCATGCTTGTAGTGACATGGGACTTGCATAATTGATGTAATCTTGATTTGAATAATGTAGCCCCCAAGTGCCGGGTCATGTGCCTGCAGTGACTCGGGTCTGTTACTTCCATTTTAAAATAAAATCATATCCACTGTCCGGATGATGTTCCTAAATGCTTTGCATATCAATATTGACCCATGCTCCTTGTCGTAAGCTAGTATTTTTAGACGAGGGAATAATAGCCATTTCTCTGAAGCCGCTTTGAAAACCTCAATCATCCAATATTGGTTAACCATAATGAAAATCCAGCCATGTTGGCTATTTAAGCTTTGAATAATTCGGTTTGAAAACCGGTTACTGCAATATAAACCAGTCTATCCATGCATATATGATGCATGGTATGATGATGCAATGTATGATGTATGATAATAGAGTATAATAATGTCGGCTTTCAAGGCTCGACATAAGACCGACCTTTAATGCTTGAGCCTTGCTTCAATGAAGTTGGCATGAAAACCGTTCCTCCCATAAGCCGGCTCTCACGTGATGTATCTCGCCATTTTAACCTTGCCTAGTTCAGCGTCATATAGATTGACTGTCAAGAGTACGACGAATCGCATAGCGGAGTAGCAACAAGAAAACAAGGTGAGTTTATCCTCGCTTTCTGTAAGTTGGCTCACACGTGATAAAAACCGCCGTTTTAACCTTGACGAGTTCAGGTTCATAAAAGATTGATTGTCAAGAGTACGGCGGGTCACCTGTTGGAGTAGCAAGTTGCAAACAAGCAGATTTAACCACTAATATGACATTTATTGCCGGTCAAGAGGGTATGAAAGCTAAACTCGGTGAGTTGGAAGCCCCCAAGTGACCTTATGATCAATTAATAAAGACTCATGCCCAGTAAATATGAGATGAAACGACAGAACTCTAAGTTTCGGGGATGCCGACTTTATTATGTTGATCATAATATGATAAGCCAATAAGGCAGGATACCCATGTTTGAACCGTGCATCATGGCAGCATGTTCTCTTTGGCAACCTTTAATTTTTTTCTGAGGACTCGAACTTGCAAGAGATGGATTCTTCTTGAACCGGATGTTGAGTCGGATATTGAGAGCTCAAAACTTTGTGAGAGACAGTTTTCTCTTAAGCCGGATTTTGAACCGGAACCCTTTCTGATAACCCGGAATCTTGCTTTTGAACCAGAATTTTTTTGATTGCCCGGTACTTTTTGAGCTGGAAATTTTCTGATGATCTTTAAGTTTTCACCAATGTTGCAGCAGCCTATAGAACCGGTCTGACTTCTTTGAAATAATCGGTGGTTTTGAGTTTTGTTGAAACCAGCCTAATTTGCTGAGTATGTTTGTGTAGCCCCCGAGTCTTAAGATGACTCGAGTAGTTAGCTTGAGATTCTCCATACTTGACCGTGATATAAACCGACATATAGTTGAACAGCAGAATGCTAGAATGTGTTGAAGCTAGAGGCAAAGTGGCATGTTGATGATCTTCACAACACTCATTGTATATCCTTGGCATTAATAGCGTGATGTGAATCCGCGGAAGGTTGAAATTGACCGTGAAGGGTTATAAATGATCCCGTATGAGTTGTACCAGTAACTCGGCCGATGATTCGTCTCAGCTGGTTGTTGAAGTTTAACCAACCGCAGTGGCCGCGACTTGTGCACCTGTCCATTGAGCGATCCGGTGTAGGCGGAGGCTGATAACACCTGATGATTTGCTCCAGAGTTGTTGGAATAGATTGAGCCATAGGAGCGGCCACTTGCATGTGCTCATTAAGCAGCTCGTGCAGATAGGTGCGGCTCCGGTGTGTTGATATAAACCTATGCGTAGGGCGGGGGCTTGCACATGTCTGTTGGGCAGCTTGTGCAAGCGGGCATGGCCCTGATATATTGATGTAAAGCAGTCCGCAAGGGAGGCGACTTGGGCGCTTCCATTGAGCAGGGTAACACTGACAAATGTCAGTGCAGAATGATGATGTCGTACACTCCGTATCCGCGGTAGAATACCACTTTGGCAATGAATAATTATTCCGCATAAAAGATATCGCAGGCAAGAGTAATTGTTCTTGAAAGAAAGAAATGTACCGATAAAAATTAACTTGATCGACTTCACCCGATATGTTTTGTCGGATTTTGAACCAGTCGTCATGATGAGATGACTATAAAGATGAATCATCATGTACAATCAAATGGTAACAACAGTGGGTCAGTTGCTATTGTAAGCCAGTCGTGACAGCAAGGCGGCTGAACTGATAACTTGATCCACCTCCGTTCTTTTAACAACTCCAGACCTCAATCATGTTTTTCCTGCTAGTGGACATTTTTTTGCAGTCATGCATGATAACTTTTGAGAATTTTGACCATTGTAATTTGACAAGAGGCCCTCCAGAACTAGCCAATAAAAACCTCCTTTTTTTCTTTCTTAATCCTCCATCGGCTCCCAATTTCCCCTTTCTTCAGTTTCTTCAGACAGCATCCAGTGCGCGAGAGTAGATGCCATGACGGAGGCAGAGCAGGGCTGGAGCAAGAGGAGGCACACGGCCACAGCGGGAAGGTGGAGGCGGCGTCTTGAGCACATCGGTGGTAGCTCGATGAAATGGAGCGAGGGTGACTCAGACGGCGGGCGGCTCGCAGTAGCAGCGAGGGCGACCTGGTGGGGCAAGGCGAGCTAAGGCAACTCAACATGCCAGAGGCGAGGCGGAGTGGCAACGGAGGTGGTTCCTCCGCAGAAGACGGAGGCGATGATGGTGGCCCGGAGGAAGCGAGGCCGCAACCTCGATGGTGGAGGGCGGCAACCCGGGGCCGTACCGGTGCGGGCAGCACAACCTGGCGACTTTGACGGGGCGGCGACGCCGGGCCAGGGCGGCTCGGTACAGGCATGAGGCTGAGCGGAGCACACAGGAGCCGGTCACAGCAGATGACTCAGTCCGGTTGTGTGGAAGGCATGTTGGAGGTGGGCGACTCAAAGAGGCACAGTCGGGCCACAGGGGTGGACCCTGGCAATGGCTTGGAAACGGGGCTGCTCCGGCGAGGTCGCAAGGGCGATGGAAGCGGTGGCTTTGCAGCAGTGAAGGCCGAGGAGGCATAGATGTGGCCAATGGCTCAATGCGAGTTTGGCGCGTCAGGTGGCTCGTGCCGCTGCTGGAAGTGAAGATAAGACGGCGTGCGTCGGAGTCATGGGCCAGGCAATGAGGCTGCAACATCACTCGGGCGCGCGGGTGGAGACCAAACGAGGTTGCAATGGCAAGGCAAGCTGACGACAATGGCTTGACATGGACGGGAGCAGTGTAGCGAAGACCGCGACAGAGGAGAGTCGAGCAACGAGCAGAGCCATGGCAGCGGCGGCCTCTGTAGCCAGGGCGGTTCAAGGCGGCTCGATGACTTGGAGGTGAGGTGGGTTGGAGGCGACTCAGAGCGATTTAGAAGCGGCCCAATCGGCTTGGCGTGGATCATCAGCGAGGACGAGGTGGAGCGGCGGCCCGTGGCAGCTTGACGGAGGCCGAGCGAGGGAGAGGCCTCAAGGGCGGCTCACGCCGGGGCAACTCGGTATGGCCATTGCAGAGCCACAACGGAGAAGGAGAAGTGGCCGGCAAGGCGGCTCAATGGCAGTGATGAGAATGCTTGGCTGAAGGAGGACCGAGGCTGGTGGTGCGGCGCGGAGCAATACGAGCGGAGCCGCGACGCGGCAGTGCTTGAGCGATGA
This sequence comes from Triticum dicoccoides, assembly GCF_002162155.2. Classification (NCBI taxonomy): domain Eukaryota; kingdom Viridiplantae; phylum Streptophyta; class Magnoliopsida; order Poales; family Poaceae; genus Triticum; species Triticum dicoccoides. Next base: position 284,253,112 of record NC_041381.1, on the reverse strand, counting down.
GCTAGCGACGACATCTTGAAGGCGCTAGCGACTTGTAGTAGTGCACGATGGCAGAGGTGAAACGCGGGGCAGTGCAAGGTGGAGGTGGCACAATGGCGGCTTAGATGCGGCCGACAAAGGGGGCACTAGTGACCCAGTGAGGCAGCCGCGCTCCATGGCGGGTTGATAGGGGGCTTGAAGGCGAGGTCTGGTGGCTCGAAGGCATTTGCGTGTGGCGGCTCAGGGCATCGACTTGAGGGGCAATTCAAAGGTGAACGATGATTCAACAAGCAGCAAGGCCGCGGGCGGATCGACGATAGCGTGAGGCGGCTCGCAGGTTCCCCGGTGATATCCCGAGGTCACGATGGCAGTGGCGGCTCGGTTTGCCCGAGGAAAGGAGATGGTGGCTCAAGGAGACCGCAACGGCGAAGCCGCCGACTCGGCGGAGGCGGCGGGTCGAGGCCGCGGCGGCTTTGAGGTGGAAACTAGCTGGCGACGACTTGGCCGAGGCTTATCTTGGCGGAGGTCGGCGCTCGAGCGGCGACTCGGCCGTCGTTTCAGGGCGGCAGGGCATGCAGGGCGTGCTAAATTGCGGCCATTGGAGGCAAACGACAGCAGAAGCAGTGTGCTGACGCAGGCCCAAGGTGGAGTCCGCGGTCGAGGCGGAGCACGTGCGGCCTGGTGAGTCTGATGCGGAGTCAGCACGGGGTGGCGCAGGAGACCAGTATGGCGGGGGTGGCCGCTAGAAGCGAGGCCCGAGTCCACGCTCGCCACCAAATCCTCCTCCGGGTCATAGTTTGGTTGACTTTTAAGATTAGATCGTTGTTTTCAGCTAGCAGTTTCTTCACGTGCCGATGGATCAATAAATGGCTTATTTTTGCCTTCACCTGTGGAACTAGTAGCACTAAGTTGGTTGATGGCCTTCATGTGGAGGTATTAGCACCAAGGCTATGAGTTTATCCCCTCTGGATTTGAAAACAGCGTAATAGTGCATGGGCAATACAATTTTGACTCTCTCGGCAACTTGGTAATTTTGTGGCCTCGTACTGAGTTGAACCAGTAGAAAAGAACTCGCCGTTCTTGATAATGACCGACTGCATAGAAGGAAACAATCTGGTTTTCAGATTAATAAATTGCCATATCGCAGACGCTGCAACCCTAATTATCTCGAATTCTTTTCATCTGATCAATCGCGAGCTTCTTGATCCCTGCAGAGCTCCCTCCAAGAACACAACACCACCGTGTGTGGCCCCATGATGGGCACCAATGGTCGTGGTTTTGTCACGGTAGATGTCGTAGTGTGAGGACTTAGTCGTGAGGCCAACACATCTAGGTGGTAGCTTGAACGGGGTTGAGCGGGACGAGAGACATGATATTTTACCCAGGTTCAGCCCCTCACGGTGGAGGTAAAAGCCTACATCCTGCTTGATTGATATTGATGATGATGACGATCTCGGTTACAAGGGCGGTGTTTTGGTACCTCTATCTCGAGAGCATCTACTTTGATCTTGACTAAGACTTGTCTAAGCTCTGTCTATTTTGACCTGGTAAAACCTGACCCTCTTGGGGTGCCCTGCCCCTCCTTATATAAGTTGAAGGGGCGGGTTACATGTAGAGTCCAAGCCGGATTAGGACTTAATCCATTCTAGCTTCCCATCACGGGCTTCTCATCATGGGCTTCTCACCGTGGGCTTCTGAACCCTGGGCTTCTTATTTTACGCCGGGAGGTTACCTTCAGGACTTATCTTCAGGGCTTATCTGTAGGGGTCTCATCTTCCGGGATTCCTCTTCAGGACTCATCTTCAGGCGTCTCATCTTCCAGGACTCATCTCCGGGACTCATCATGGCAGGTTAAAATGGCTGGTTAAGATGGCTGCTTAAGTCCATAACTAAACATGGCTGCTTAAGCCCAGAGATGATTTAACATCAAGGCAATTTAAGTCCAGAAATGACTTAATGTCAGGGCGACTTAAGCCCAGAGATGACTTAAGCCTCAGGGCGGCTTATCCTTATGAGTCAGGTCTTGGTCGAGGGAATATCTCCAATAGGTGGAATAGAATATGATGTTGGAGGTTTTTTTGACAGGAAGACTGTAAGGGAACCCCCTATAGTATAATTTGATGCAACAAACCCAAAGTGAAAGTATCATGCCTTGAACCTGGGTGGGTGGGAAGGCATCAACCCCTTCCCACCACTAGGCTATGCCTTGGTCTGCATGATGTTGGAGGTTGTGCGGTGAAGACAAAAAAGGAGAAAGTCTCACATCGATGAGGCTAATCAATGGGCTATGGCGATGCCTATCAATTTTTATGTCAATGCAAGGAGTAGGGATTGCCATGCAACATGTGCACTAAGAGCTATAACTGTATGAAAGCTCAAACTGAAAACTAAGTGGGTGTGCCAACTTGCTTGCTCATGAAGACCTCGGGCATTTCGATGAAGCCCATCGTCGTAATATACAAGCCAAGTTCTATAATGAGAAATTCCCACTAGTATATGAAAGTGACAACATAAGAGACGCTCTATATAAAAAACATGGTGCTACTTTGAAGCACAAGTGTGGTAAAGGATAGTAGCATTGCCCCTTCTCTCTTTTCTTCTCATTTCATTTTTTTGTTTTCTCTTTTTTTTCTTTTTTTGTTGGGCTCTTTTTGGTCTCCTTTTTTAATTTTAATTTTTCGTCCGAAGTCTCATCCCGACTTGTGGGGGAATCATAGTCTCCATCATCATTTCCTCACTGGGACAATGCTCCAATAATGATGATCATCACACTTTTATTTACTTACAACTCAATATTACAACTCGATATCTAGAACAATATGACTATATGAATGCCTCAAGCAGTGTACCAAGATGTGCAAGGATCTAGCATAGCAAAGATATCAAAAAACGGACAAGCCATGAAAATATCGTGCTAGCTATCTTACGATCATGCAAAGCAATATGACAATAAATGCTCAAGTCATGTACATGATGATGATGGAAGTTGCATGGCAATATATCTCGGAATGGCTATTGAAATGCCATAATAGGTAGGTATGGTGGCTGTTTTAAGGAATATATAATGAGGCTTATGTGTGATAGAGCGTATCATATCACGGGGTTTGGATGCACCAACGAAGTTTGCACCAACTCTTGAGGCGATAAATGGCAATGCACGATACCGAAGAGGTTAGAAAATCGCAGAAAGGTGAGAGTGCGTATAATCCATGGACTCAACATTAGTCGTAAAGAACTCATATACTTATTGTGAAAGTTTTATTAGCCCTCAAAGCAAAGCACTACTACGGATCCCCCTAGGGTGATAGATTGGTAGGAAAAGACCATCGCTCGTCCCCGACCGCCACTCATAAGGAATACAATTAATAGTAAAGCATGCTCTAATTTCATCAAACCTTAACACCAATATTCTTACTAAACCGCAACCATTCACTAGTACGTCCCACATATTATCATCTCTATATCGCAAAACTATTGCAAGGAATCAAACATATCATATTTAGTGATCTACAAGTTTTATGTAGGATTTTATGACTAACCATGTGAATGACCAATTCCTGTTGACTCTCTAAATAAATATAAGTGAAGCAAGAGAGTTTAATTCTTTCTATAAAACATTTGCCCATGCTCTAACAAATATAAGTGAAGGAAAAGAGCATTCTACAAATGGTTTCCTATGTGTAGAGAAACATGCAATCCAAACTTCAAATGATATAAGTGAAGCACATGAAGCATTCTATAAAGCCATACTCAAAAGATATAAGTGAAGTGCAAATAGTATTCTATAAATCAACCAAGGACTTTCTCATACCATCATGGTGCATTATTAAAATAAAAATAAAAAAGTGCACACGACACTCCAAGAATTTATGCATATCATGTGACGAATAAAAATATAGCTCCAAGTAAACTTATCAATAGTCGTTAGAAGAAAGAGGGGATGCCTTCCGGGGCATCCCCAAGCTTAATTTCTTGGGAGTCCTTGAATATTACCTTGGGGTGCCTTAGGCATCCCCAAGCTTAGGCTCTTGCCACTCCTTATTCCTTCATCCATCGTCATCTCACCCAAAACATGAAAACTTCAATCACACAAAACTTAATAAAACCCTCGTGAGATCCATTAGTATAATAAAACAAATCACCACTTTAAATAATGTTGCAAACCAATTCATATTTTATTTTTGCATTATAGCTACCGCACTCTAACTTCACGATGGCTTATTCACCGATACAGTCCATAGATTCATCAAAACACACAAGACAATGCATCAAAAACATATTCTGTCAAAAATAGAACAATCAGTAGTAATCTGAACATTGACCATACTTATGTAAATCCAAAAATTCGGTAAACTTAGGAAAAAATGAAAAATTTACATAGCAGTACCGTGTAAAAATGTCAGAAACTTTTCATGTTCCAGTAAAAAAAATGTAAATTCACGTCCTACAGCCAAAGTTTCTGTCTTTGCACTTCACAAACCAAACAAGCAATCTAATCACCCTAGAGGTAAATCTTGGCACAATATTTTTCCAATACAATGGATTTGTATAAGGGGATAATTTTTTTGAAAAGTTTTCGTAATCAAGGTTCACAAAGTTTCCATGGGCATGAAACAAGTTCATGTGGAGCATCCTACGGTCATCCCCATGGACCTACCTTCATCTCCCACGACACCAGGTGGACCAATGACTTGAGCTCGAGCAAGGGCTATTAAAACTAAGGTGAACTCGCTCCTCTCTGAACCACCACTTTCCACATGTGAGACTTGGCTACGACCTCAAACGGAAACCCTATGTGTTATCGGGTACCTAGAGGATTGCCACGGAGCAACTACACCCAACGACCAAGATGGCGAGGACACCAAGTACAAGGACCAAGAGAAGAAGCTGCCAGACGTCTACAGCCTCCGGACGACTGGACCCCATCGGAAGTCCGACACCTAGAGCGCCAACCAGCTAGCCCAAGGCCCTCCATCGAGAGCTACAGCAATCGGACGACTGACAAGGACCGAACGTCCAACACCCCAGCACCCGGACGACCGAGCCCCTCCGGATATTTGGTGTCACCCAACAGAAGGGAAATTAATGGAAGTACGAGCCATCCGAACGACTGACGCCCTCCGGACATCCAACGGCACCTGATGAGAGTAGAATCGCCGGGCGACTGACGCCCTCCGGACGATTGGACCTTCGCGAGCCACTAGACGTCCGAGTCCCGTCGGACGTCCGACGGCTGTCTACGCACAATGACTAGGGCCGAGGCCCATGTACCCCTTCAACCCCGAGACTATATATACAACTGCACCTCCACTTTTCTAGGGTTAGCATTGGTTTAGCTCATTCTAAATATAGAGCTTTTCTCATCCACTTGATACATACTCCATTGGGGACCGAGGCCTCCACGGAGAAGATCCCAAGTGGACTCCCCCGCAAGGGAAGATCCCCTAGTGGATTCAAGACCTCCTCTTGGATAAGAACTAGCTACTTGTATCTTGCCTTTGTTGTCTTTGGATCTTTGTGACCTCTTTGTTTTCATGGATCTAGCACATGTGTGATCGTATCCCATTGATTTGAGTGTTTCCTCTCGTTTTCCCTCGTGTTTCCCCTCGTGTGTTCGTCGTGTTCTTCGTGAGATCCTCTCCAAATCGTGAAAGATCAGCCTTAGGGTTCCACCCTATATCAAAATTTCAAGGCTAGCTCCCACTTTAACAATGCTTGTCTTTCTCACTTTCACTTTCGCTTTTCTTTTTTGTTTTTTTAAGTTCCCCTCTATATTTATTTTTTGTTTTAAAACTTTATAAAAGCACTCAACAGAAGAAAATGACTTTCTAAAACTTCCGGGTTGTCTACCTAGCAGCGCTTTCTTTCAAGCCATTAAGCTAGGCATAAAATGCTCAAGTAATTGATACACCCGGATCCCAAGGTATATCAAAGCCAATTCTAATTAACAATGATTTGTAATTTAGTATTGAGCACAAAGCAACATATATCATGGAACAACGAAGTCTAACTCTCTTCCTATGCATCGGCATGTCATAAAAGAACAATTCATGCACACATAGTAAAGGCCGATACATAGCATAAACAGTTTCTTGTAATTTTATTGTGTTGGAAACATAGAGAGGTGGAGATGTAGTTCCTCTGTCATAATAATTGCAAGTAGGAGCAGCAAGCATATGCATATTATATTTATCAAAATCATCATGTGTAGTGGTAAAATGCAACCCATCAATATAATCCTTAATAAGTGCAAACTTCTCCGATATAGTGTAGTTGGGAGAATTCAAAAAGATAATAGGACTATCATGTGTGGGTGCAATAGCAACAATTTCATTCTTAACATAAGGATCTATATCAAGTTCATCTCCATAAGCATAATTCAAATTGGCATCATGACCACGAGCATAGCAAGCATCATCAAAAAGGGATATTTCAAACAAATCCAAGGGATCATAGCAATCATCATAGCATTCATCCTTCGGTAAGCACGAAGGGAGATTAAACAATGTATGAGTTGAAGAGTTACTCTCATTAGAAGGTGGGCACGGGTAGCTAATCTGCTCTTCCTCCTTTTCTTCTTCGCTCTTCTCATCATCTTTTTCATCTGATGAGCTCACAGTGTCATCAATTTCTTCTTCCATAGATTCCTGCAAAGTATTAGTCTCTTCTTGGACAATAGAGACTTTCTCAATAAAGGCATTAATATCGGCATTATATTCATAATGCTCATGTATAGCATAATTTTCAGGTGTGTAAACAATGTCATCATAATTTCCACACTTTTCAAACAAAGGTTGAATTTCATAAGCACCCTCAAAAGCAACGAGTTCTTCTATTCGTTCCACACCATAGTAATCATATATACCATTATCATAAGAATGCAAGGTTTTATCATCATTAAATTTACATGAAAAGGGAAGGTGTGGAGCCTTCATCCTAGAGAAACAAGTATAATCTTATCTCAAGCATAAATTCCAAGCATACCAATGCAACATTTCAATTTGATCCCATAACAATTTCCCTTTTTGTGTCAAGCGATAATCCCTGAAGTATTCACGTTGATCCAACGTGTCCCCCACTATAAAGTTGAACGGAGTTTTCTCAGGATTATCAAAGTAGTGTTTAATATTTTTCACATAATGAGCATCGAAGGTTTTAGGAGGTTCCCCATCTCCATGAGTAGCAAGTACACATATTTTTTTTGGTATTTTGTGTTCCATATCCGTAACTAAATATAGAGAATAACCTAGAACAACAAATAAAATCCATTTAGTGATAAAGCAAACAAGCACACACGAGAATATTCACCCCATGCTATTGCTCCCCGGCAATGGCGCCAGATAAAGGTCTTGATAACCCGCAAGTATAGGGGATCAATTGTAGCCTTTTTCGATAAGTAAGGGCATTAAACCCAACGAGGAGATAAAGGTAGAACAAATATTCCCTCAAGTCCTATCGAGCAACGATACAACTCTATGCACACTTTATGTTTGCTTTACCTAGAACAAGTTTGAAACTAGAAGTACTTTGTAGGTGTAAAGGGATAGGTTTGCAAGATAACAAAGAACGTGTACATAAAAGCTAGGGGTGGTTTAGGTAAAGAAACAACTACGTTAGTTTTAGTAGAGAGATTTTTGTCACAAGAAAGTTATTTGTCCCGAGGCAATCGATAACTAGACAGGTAATCATTATTGCAATTTTATATGAGGGAGAGGCATAAGCTAACATACCTTATCTAATTTGATCATATGCACTTATGGTTGGAACTCTAGAAAGCATCCACAACTACTAAAAATCATTAAGGTAAAACCAAACCATAGCATTAAAGTATCAAGCCCTCTTTACTCCCATACGCAAACAACCTACTTACTCGGGTCTATGCTTCTGTCACTCACGCCACCCACCATAAGAGAATCATGAACATATTGCAAACCCTTCAACGGGGATCCCTCACACTTGCGCGGCATGGAGAGCACCATAGGACAACACCAATAATAAAACATACAACTCAAACCAATCACGATCATCAATCAACCCATAGGACAAAACAGTTCTACTCAAACATCATAGGATAGCCATACATCATTGGGAAATAATATGAAGCGTTGAGCACCATGTCTAAGTAGAGATTACAGCGGGTAAAAGATAGGTTACACCACTACATAGAGGGGGAGAGAGTTGGTGATGACGGTGGCAAACTTGTTGGTGTAGATCGTCGTCACGATGATGGCCCCGGCGGCGTTTCGGCGCCACTGGGAGAGAGGGGGAGAGAGCCCCCTCCTTATTCTTCTTCCTTGACCTACCCCCTTTATGGGAGGAGGGTTTCCCCTATGGTCCATGGACTCCTTGGCGGCGGAGGGGCAGGAGCCCCTCCGAGAATGGATCTATCTCTCTGTTTCACGTTCCTGTTTTCTGGCCTTTCACCATTTCTTAAATTCCCGGAGATCCATAACTCCGATTGGGGCTGAAATTTTAACACAATTTTTATCCACATATTATCTTTCTTGTGGAGAAATAAGGGCACCAACCGCCTTATAGGGGACGCACAAGCCCTCTAGGTGTGCCGAGGGTAGGGGTGCGCTCTTCGAGCTTGTGCCCCCCACAGGCATTGGCTCGTGTTGATTCTTTTTCCCAAAATCACATATATTTCAAAATAATCTTCATAAGTTTTTATCGCATTTGGACTTCGTTTGGTATGGATATTCTGCGAAATAAAAAACATGCACCAAACCAGAACTGGCACTGGGCACTGGATCAATATGTTAGTCCCAAAAATAATATAAAATGTTGCCATAAGTATATGAAAGTTGTAGAATATTGGTATGAAACTATAAAAATATATTAATATGATGGAGACATATCAATTGAACACTTAACCTGTGACATGGCCCGCGTGAAGTCGTCGCTGTCAACGAGCTTGATATCGTAGCCAGCTTTCCCGAGATATAGTAATACGCTAGCCTGCTGACATGAAGCCTTCGGCATGGCAACATAGTCAACGTCCTCGCCGGCTTCCACAGCGAGGTGTTGCTCCGGGATCGATAGGTCGGGATGAATAGCGACCACCTCGCCAACATCCGCCGGAGAGGCCATGATAAACCTCTTTGTGGCTGAATGCTCACCGGGCTCCCCGGGATACATGGTCGGGCCTAGGTTGCGATCTTTTAGAGCAGGGGATGTGGATCTGGAGGCTAGGGACACCATAGGACTCATCTAAAAATCGAGGGGGGGGCGACAGTATGGGAATCGCTGGGTAACCTAAACTTTATTATCTAAGCTAGGAGGTGATAACCCACAAGTGTAGGGGATCACAACAGCTTTCGAGGGTAAAGTATTCAACCCAAATTTATTGATTCGACACAAGGGGAGCCAAAGAATATTATTGAGTATTAGCAGTTGAGTTGTCAATTCAACCACACCTGGATAACTTAGTATCTGTAGCAAAGTATTTAGTAGCAAAGTATTATGATAATAAAGGTATAGATAACAAAAGTAATGTTTTTGGGTTTTGTAGTGATTGTAGCAAGAGCAAAGGAAAAGTAAATAAGCGAAGAACAATATGTGAAAAGGTCGTAGGCAATGGATCAGTGATGGATAATTATGCCGGATGCGATCCCTCATGTAATAGCTATAACATAGGGTGACACAGAACTAGCTCCAATTCATCAATGTAATGTAGGCATGTATTCCGTAAATAGTCATACGTGCTTATGGAAAAGAACTTGCATGACATCTTTTGTCCTACCCTCCCGTGGCAGCGGGGTCCTAGCGGAAACTAAGGGATATTAAGGCCTCCTTTTAATAGAGAACCGGAACAAAGCATTAGCACATAGTGAATACATGAACTCCTCAAACTATGGTCATCATTGAGAAGTATCCTGATTATTGTCACTTCGGGGTTGTCGGAGCATAACACATAATAGGTGACTATAGACTTGCAAGATAGGATCAAGAACACACATATATTCATGAAAACATAATAGGTTCAGATCTGAAATCATGGCACTCGGGCCCTAGTGACAAGCATTAAGCATAGCAAAGTCATAGCAACATCAATCTCAGAACATAGTGGATACTAGGGATCAAACCCTAACAAAACTAACTTGATTACATGGTAAATATCATCCAACCCATCACCGTCCAGCAAGCCTACGATGGAATTACTCACGCACGGCGGTGAGCATCATGAAATTGGTGATGGAGGATGGTTGATGATGACGACAGCGATGAATCCCCCTCTCCGGAGCCCCGAACGGACTCTAGATCATCCCTCCCGAGAGAGATTAGGGCTTGGCATCGGCTCTGTATCGTAAAACGCGATGAAACTTTCTCTCTGATATTTTTCTCCCCGAACGTGAATATATGGAGTTGGAGTTGAGGTCGGTGGAGGTCCAGGGGGCCCACGAGACAGGGGGGCGCGCCCCCACCCTCGTGGAAAGGGTGTGGGCCCCCTGGTCTTGATTCTTTCGCCTGTGTTTTTTATATTTTCCAAAAAGTGCCTCCGTGGATTTTCAGGACAATCCGAGAACTTTTCTTTTCTACACATAAAACAACATCATGGCAGTTCTGCTGAAAATAGCGTCAGTCCAGGTTAGTTTCATTCAAATCATGCAAGTTAGAGTCCAAAACAAGGGCAAAAGTGTTTGGAAAAGTAGATACGTTGGAGACGTATCAACTCCCCCAAGCTTAAACCTTTGCTTGTCCTCAAGCAATTCTGTTGATAAACTGAAAGTGATAAATAAAAACTTTTACAAACTCTGTTTGCTCTTGTTGTTGTAAACATGCAAAGCCATCATTCAGGTTTCATCAAATATTATGTACTAACCATGCTCACAATAACACCCAGGTCTCACAGTTACTCGTATCAATAGCATGATCAGCTAGCGAGCCATAATAATAAAACTCGGATGACAACACTTTCTCAAATTAATCATAACATGATATAACAAAATGGTGTCTCGCTAGCCCTTTCTGAGACCGCAAAACATAAATGCAAAGCACCTTTAAAGATCAAGGACTGACTAAACATTGTAATTCATGGTAAAAGAGATCCAGTCAAGTCATACCCAATATAAACCAATAACAATGAATGCAAATGACAGTGTGCTCTCCAGTGGGTGATTTTTAATAAGAAGGGTGATGATTCAACATAAAAGTAAATAGATAGGCCCTTCGCAGAGGGAAGCAGGGATTTGTAGAGGTGCCAGAGCTTGATTTTAAAATAGAGATTGAATAACATTTTGAGCGGCATACTTTTCTGTCAACGCAACAACCATGAGATGGCTGTATCTTCCATACTACATGCATTATAGGCAGTTCCGAAACAGAGTGGTAAAGGTTTATACTATTGGGGAACGCAGCAGAAATTCAAAATTTTCCTACGTGTCACCAAGATCTATCTATGGAGAAACCAGCAACGAGGGGAAGGAGAGTGCATCTACATACCCTTGCAGATCGCTAAGCGGAAGCGTTCAAGAGAACGGGGTTGAAGGAGTCGTACTCGTCGTGATCCAAATCATCGGAGATCCTAGTGCCGAACGGATGGCACCTCCACGTTCAACACACGTACAGCCCAGTGACGTATCCCATGCCTTGATCCAGCAAGGAGAGAGGGAGAGGTTGAGGAAGACTCCGTCCAGCAGCAGCACAACGGCGTGGTGGTGATGGAGGAGCGTGGTGATCCAGCAGGGCTTCGCCAAGCACCGCGGGAGAGGAGGAGTACTTGGGAGAGGGGGAGGGCTGCGCCAGAACATGTGGTGCGGCTGCCCTCCCACCCCTCCACTATTTATAGGTGGGGGGAAGAGGGGGCCGGCCCCCCTAGATCCCATCTAGGGTTGGGGGAGGCGGTCAAGGGGGGGAGGAGTGCCTCCCAAGTCAAGTGGAGGCCCTCCCCTTTAGGGTTTTCCCCTCCCATGGGCCTTGGGAGGGCTGGTGCCCCTGGCCCATTAAGGCTAGGGCGCCCCTCTACAGCCCATGCTACTGTATTGGACGTGGTGGAACAATTTCCGGACCTCCGGACCCCTCCGGAATCCTCCGAAACCTTCTGGAAGCTTCCCGGTACAATACCGAAAAACCCGAACTTTTTCCGGAACCCGAACAACAACTTTCCATATATAAATCTTTACCTCCGGACCATTCCCGAACTCCTCGTGACGTCCAGGATCTCATCCGGGACTCCGAACAACATTCGGTAACCACATACAAACTTCCTTTATAACCCTAGCGTCATCGAACCTTAAGTGTGTAGACCCTACGGGTTTGGGAGACATGTAGACATGACCGAGACGTTCTCCGGTCAATAACCAGCAGCGGGATCTGGATACCCATGTTGGCTCCCACATGTTCCACGATGATCTCATCGGATGAACCATGATGTCAAGGACTCAATCGATCCCGTATACAATTCCCTTTGTCTAACGGTATTGTACTTGCCCGAGATTCGATCGTCGGTATACCGATACCTTGTTCAATCTCGTTACTGGAAAGTCTCTTTACTCGTTCTGTAACACATCATCCCGTGATCAACCCCTTGGTCACATTGTGCACATTATGATGATGTCCTACCGAGTGGGCCCAGAGATACCTCTCCGTTTACACGGAGTGACAAATCCCAGTCTCGATTCGTGCCAACCCAACAGACACTTTCGGAGATACCGATAGTGCACCTTTATAGCCACCCAGTTACGTTGTGACGTTTGGTACACCCAAAGCATTCCTATGGTATCCGGGAGTTGCACAATCTCATGGTCTAAGGAAATGATACTTGACATTAGAAAAGCTTTAGCATACGAACTACATGATCCTTGTGCTAGGCTTAGGATTGGGTCTTGTCCATCACATCATTCTCCTAATGATGTGATCCCGTTATCAATGACATCCAATGTCCATGGTCAGGAAACTGTAACCATCTATTGATCAACGAGCTAGTCAATCAGAGGCTTACTAGGGACATGGTGTTGTCTATGTATCCACATGTATCTGAGTTTCCTATCAATACAATTATAGCATGGATAATAAACGATTATCATGAACAAGGAAATATAATAATAACTAATTTATTATTGCCTCTAGGGCATATTTCCAACAGTCTCCCACTTGCACTAGAGTCAATAATCTAGTTCACATCGCCATGTGATTAACACTGACAGGTCACATCACCATGTTACCAACATCCAAAGAGTTTACTAGTGTCTAAACTAGTTCACATCACCATGTGATTAAGTCTCAATGTGTTCTGGGGTTTGATCATGTTTTGCTTGTGAGAGAGGTTTTAGTCAACGATTCTGCAACACTCAGATCCGTATGTACTTCGCAATTCTCTATGTCATATTGTAAATGCTGCTACCACGCTCCACTTGGAGCTATTGCTCCACTATACGTATCCGGTTTGCTACTCAGAGTCATTCGGATAGGTGTTAAAGCTTGCATCGTCGTAACCCTTTACGCCGAACTCTTTATCACCTCCATAATCGAGAAACATATCCTTATTCCTCTAAGGATAATTTTGACCGCTATCTGGTGATCCACTCCTTAATCACCTTTGTACCCTCTTGCGAGACATGTGGCAAGGCACACATCAGGTGCGGTACTTAGCATAGCATACTGTAGAGCCTACGTCTAAAGCATAGGGGACGACCTTCGTCCTTTCTCTCTTTTCTGCCGTGGTCAAGCTTTAAGTCTTAACTTCATACCTTACAACTCAGGCAAGAACTCCTTCTTTCACTGCCATCTTGAACACCTTCAAGATCATGTCAAGGTATGTGCTCATTTGAAAGTATTATTAAGCATTTTGATCTATCCTTATAGATCTTGATGCTCAATGTTCAAGTACCTTAATCCAGGTTTTCTATTGAAAAACATCTTTCAAATAACCCTATATGCTTTCCAGAAATTCTACATCATTTCTGATCAACAATATGTCAACAACATATACTCATCAGAAATTCTTTAGTGCTCCCACTCACTTCTTTGGAAATACAAGTTTCTCATAAACTTTGTACAAACCCAAAATCTTTGATCATCTCATCAAAGTGTACATTCCAACTCTGAGATGCTTACTCCAGTCCTTAGAAGGATCACTGGTGCTAGCATACCTTTTAGCATCCTTAGGATCGAAAAAACCTTTCTGATTGTATCACATACAATCTTTCCTTACAAAAAACTGGTAATGAAACTTGTTTTGACATCCATCTGCCAGATTTCATAAATGCAGCTAATGCTAACATGATTCCGACGGACTTAAGCATCGCTACAGATGAGAAAATCTCATCGTAGTCAACTCCTTGAACTTGTGAAAAACTCTTCGCCAGAAGTCGAGCTTCATAGACGGTGACATTACCGTCCACGTCCGTCTTCTTCTTAAAGATCCATTTATTTCAATGGCTTGCCGATCATCAGGCAAGTCCACCAAAGTCCATGCTTTGTTATGATACATGGATCCTATCTCGGATTTCATGGCTTCTAACCATTTGTCGGAATTTGGGCCCACCATCGCTTCTCCATAGCTCGTAGGTTCATTGTTGTCTAGCAACATGACCTTCAAGACAGGATTACTGTGCCACTCTGAAGTGGTACGCATCCTTGTCACCCTACGAGGCACGGTAGTGACTTGATCCAAAACTTCATGATCACTATCATAAGCTTCTACTTCAATTGGTGTAGGTGCCACAGGAACAACTTCCTATGCCCTGCTACACACTAGTTGAAGTGACGGTTCAATAACCTCATCAAGTCTCCACCATCCTCCCACTCAATTCTTCGAGACAAACTTTTCCTCGAGAAAGGACCCGATTCAAGAAACAATCCCTATTGTTTTCGGATCTGAATTAGGAGGTATACCCAACTGTTTTGGGTGTCCTATGAAGATGCATTTTATCCGCTTTGGGTTCGAGCTTATCAACCTGAAACTTTTTCACATAAGCATCGCAGCCCAAAACTTTTTAAGAAACGACAACTTAGGTTTCTCCAAACGGTGTCGTCTCAACGGAATTACGTGGTACCCTATTAAAGTGAGTGTGGTTGTCTCTAATGCCTAACCCATGAATGATAGTGGTAATTCGATAAGAGACATCAAGGTACACACCATATCCAATAGGGTGCTACTATGATGTTCGGACACACCATCACACTATGGTGTTCCAGGCGGTATTAATTGTGAAACAATTTCCACAATGTCTTAATTGTGTGCCAAAACTCGTAACTCAGATATTCATCTCTATGATCATATCATAGACATTCTATCCTCTTGTCACGAAGATCTTAAACTTCACTCTGAAATTACTTGAACCATTCAATAATTCAGACTTATGTTTCATCAAGTAAATATACTCAACATCTACTCGAATCATCTGTGAAGTAAGAACATAACGATATTCACTGCATGCCTCAGCACTCATTGGACTGCACACATCAAAATGTGTTACTTCCAACAAGTTTCTATCTAGTTCCATCTTACTGAAACCGAGGCTTTTCAGTCATCTTGTCCATGTGGTATGATTTGCATATCTCAAGTGATCCAAAATCAAGTGAGTCTAAATGATCCATCTGCATGGAGTTTCTTCATGCGTATGCACCAATAGACATGGTTCGCATGTCTCAAACTTTTCAAAAATGAGTGAGTCCAAAAATCCATCAACATGGAGCTTCTTCATGCGTTTTATACCAATATGACTTACATGGCAGTGCCACAAGTAAGTGGTACTATCATTACTATCTTATAATTTTTGGCATGAAAATGTGTATCACTACGATCGAGATTCAATAAACCATTCCTTTAGGTGCAGGACCATTGAAGGTATTTATTCAAATAAATAGAGTTACCATTATTCTCCTTAAATTTATAATCGTATTGCGATAGACATAATCCAATCATGTCTATGCTCAACGCAAACACCAAATGACAATTATTCAGGTTTAATACTAATCTTGATGGTAGAGGGAGCGTGCGATGTTTGATCACATCAAACTTGGAAACACTTCCAACACATATCGTCAGCTCACCTTTAGCTAGTCTCCGTTTATTCCGTAGCTCTTTTATTTCGAGTTACTAACACTTAGCAACCGAACCGGTATCTAATACACTGGTTCTACTAGGAGTACTAGTAAAGTACACATTAACATATTGTATATCCAATATACTTCTATCGACCTTGCCAGCCTTCTCATCTACCAAGTATCTAGGGTAATTACGCTCTAGTGACTATTCCCCTTATCACAGAAGCACTTAGTCTCGGGTTTGGGTTCAACCTTGGGTTTCTTCACTGGAGCAGCAACTGATTTGCCGTTTCATGAAGTATCCCTTCTTGCCCTTGCCCTTCTTGAAACTAGTGGTTTCACCAACCATCAACAATTGATGCTCCTTCTTGATTTCTACTTTCGCGGTGTCAAACATCGCGAATACCTCAAGGATCATCATATGTATCCCTGATATGTTACAGTTCATCACGAAGCTCTAGCAGCTTGGTGGCAATGACTTTGGAGAAACATCACTATCTCATCTGGAAGATCAACTCCCACTCGATTCAAGTGATTGTTGCACTCAGACAATCTGAGCACAAGCTCATCGATTGAGCTTTCTCCCTTAGTTTGCAGGCTAAGAAAATCGTCGGAGGTCTCATACCTCTTAACGTGGGCACGAGCCTGAAATCCCAATTTCAGACCTCGAAACATCTCATATGTTCCGCGACGTTTCGAAAACGTCTTTGGTGCCTCTACTCTAAACCATTTAACTGAAATATCATGTAGTTATCAAAACGTGTATGTCCGATGTTCACAACATCCATAGACGACGTTTGGGGTTCAGCACACTAAGCGGTGCATTAAGGACATTAGCTTTCTACTGTCCGCATAATCGCTACTGTCAACTTTCAACTATATTTTCTCTAGGAACATATCTAAACAGTGGAACTAAAGCGCGAGCTTACGACATAATTTGCAAAGATCTTTTGACTATGTTCAGGATAATTAAGTTCATCTAATGAACTCCCACTCAGATAGACATCCCTCTAGTCATCTAAGTAATTACATGATCCGAGTCAACTAGGCCGTGTCCGATCATCACGTGAGACGGACTAGTCATCATCGGTGAATATCTTCATGTTGATCGTATCTACTATACGACTCATGCTCGACCTTTCGGTCTCTTGTGTTCCAAGGCCATGTCTGTACATGCTAGGCTCGTCAAGTTAACCTAAGTGTTTCGCGTGTGTAAATCTAGCTTACACCCGTTGTATGTGAACGTAAGAATCTATCACACCCGATCATCACGTGGTGCTTCGAAACGACGAACTTTCGCAACGGTGCACAGTTAGGGGGAACACTTTCTTGAAATTTTAATGAGGGATCATCTTATTTACTACCGTCGTTCTAAGCAAATAAGATGCATAAACATGATAAACATCACATGCAATCAAATAGTGACATGATATGGCCAATATCATTTTGCTCCTTTTGATCTCCATCTTCGGGGCTCCATGATCATCATCGTCACCGGCATGACACCATGATCTCCATCATCATGATCTCCATCATCGTGTCTCCATGAAGTTGTCTCGCCAACTTATTACTTCTACTACTATGGCTACCGGTTAGCAATAAAGTAAAGTAATTACATGGCATTGTTCAATGACACGCAGGTCATACAATAAATTAAGACAACTCCTATGGCTCCTGCCGGTTGTCATACTCATCGACATGCAAGTCGTGATTCCTATTACAAGAACATGATCAATCTCATACTTCACATATCATTCATCACATTCTTCTTGGCCATATCACATCACATAGCATACCCTGCAAAAACAAGTTAGACGTCCTCTAATTGTTGTTTGCATGTTTTACGTGGCTGCTATGGGTTTCTAGCAAGAACGTTTCTTACCTACGCAAAACTACAACGTGATATGCCAATTGCTATTTACCCTTCATAAGGACCCTTTTCATCGAATCCGTTCCGACTAAGGTGGGAGAGACTGGCACCCGCTAGCCACCTTATGCACCAAGTGCATGTCAGTCGGTGGAACCTGTCTCACGTAAGAGTACGTGTAAGGTCGGTCCGGGCCGCTTCATCCCACAATACCGTCGAAACAAGATTGGACTAGTAACGGTAAGCATATTGAACAAAATCAACGCCCACAACTACTTTGTGTTCTACTCGTGCAAAGAATCTACGCAATAGACCTAGCTCATGATGCCACTGTTGGTGAACGTAATAGAAATTCAAAATGTTCCTACGTGTCACCAAGATCTATCTATGGAGAAACCAGCAACGAGGTGAAGGAGAGTGCATCTACATACCCTTGCAGATCGCTAAGCGGAAGCGTTCAAGAGAACGGGGTTGAAGGAGTCGTACTCGTCGTGATCCAAATCACCGGAGATCCTAGTGCCGAACGGACGGCACCTCCGCGTTCAACACACGTACATCCCGGTGACGTCTCCCATGCCTTGATCCAGCAAGGAGAGAGGGAGAGGTTGAGGAAGACTCCGTCCAGCAGTAGCACAACGGCGTGGTGGTGATGGAGGAGCGTGGTGATCCAGCTGGGCTTCGCCAAGCACCGCGGGAGAGGAGGAGTACTTGGGAGAGGGGGAGGGCTGCGCCAGAACATGTGGTGCGGCTGCCCTCCCACCCCTCCACTATTTATAGGTGGGGGGAAGAGGGGGCCGGCCCCCCTAGATCCCATCTAGGGTTGGGGGCGGCGGCCAAGGGGGGGAGGAGTGCCTCCCAAGTCAAGTGGAGGCCCTCCCCTTTAGGGTTTTCCCCTCCCATGCGCATGGGCCTTGGGGGGGCTGGTGCCCCTGGCCCATTAAGGCTAGGGCGCCCCCCTACAGCCCATGCTACTGTATTGGACGTGTTGGAACAATTTCCGGACCTCCGGACCCCTCCGGAATCCTCCGGAACCTTCTGGAAGCTTCCCGGTACAATACCGAAAAAACCCGAACTTTTTCCGGAACCCGAACAACAACTTTCCATATATAAATCTTTACCTCCGGACCATTCCGGAACTCCTCGTGACGTCCGGGATCTCATCCGGGACTCCGAACAACATTCGGTAACCACATACAAACTTCCTTTATAACCCTAGCGTCATCGAACCTTAAGTGTGTAGACCCTATGGGTTTGGGAGACATGTAGACATGACCGAGACGTTCTCCGGTCAATAACCAGCAGCGGGATCTGGATACCCATGTTGGCTCCCACATGTTCCACGATGATCTCATCAGATGAACCACGATGTCAAGGACTCAATCGATCCCGTATACAATTCCCTTTGTCTAACGGTATTGTACTTGCCCGAGATTCGATCGTCGGTATACCGATACCTTGTTCAATCTCGTTACCGGCAAGTCTCTTTACTCATTTCGTAACACATCATCCTGTGATCAACCCCTTGGTCACATTGTGCACATTATGATGATGTCCTATCGAGTGGGCCCAGAGATACCTCTCCGTTTAAATGGAGTGACAAATCCCAGTCTCGATTCGTGCCAACCCAACAGACACTTTCGGAGATACCTGTAGTGCACCTTTATAGCCACCCAGTTATGTTGTGACATTTGGTACACCCAAAGCATTCCTATGGTATCCGGGAGTTGCACAATCTCATGGTCTAAGGAAATGATACTTGACATTAGAAAAGCTTTAGCATACGAACTACACGATCCTTGTGCTAGGCTTAGGATTGGGTCTTGTCCATCACATCATTCTCCTAATGATGTGATCCCGTTATCAATGACATCCAATGTCCATGGTCAGGAAACCGTAACCATCTATTGATCAACGAGCTAGTCAATCAGAGGCTTACTAGGGACATGGTGTTTTCTATGTATCCACACATGTATCTGAGTTTCCTATCAATACAATTATAGCATGGATAATAAACGATTATCATGAACAAGGAAATATAATAATAACTAATTTATTATTGCCTCTAGGGAATATTTCCAACATATACTCCCCCAACCACGAACAAGCATCAATCCATGGCTTGCTCGAAACAACGAGTGCCTCCAACTAACAACAACCCTGGGGGAGTTTTTTTAATTATTTTGATTTGCTTTGATCTTTTGGATCATGGGACTGGGCATCCCGGTTACGGCCCTTTCTCATGAATGAGGAGCGGAGTCCACTCCTCTTGAGAATAACCCACCTAGCATGGAAGATATAGGCAGCCCTAGTTGAAACATGAGCTTCTCGAGCATACAAAGCAGAATTTCATTTGAAGGTTTGGAGTTTGGCACATACAAAATTACTTGTAACGGCAGGTAAATACCGCATATAGGAAGGTATGGTGGACTCATATGGAACAACTTTGGGGTTTATGGAGTTTGGATGCACAAGCAGTATTCCCGCTTAGTACAGGTGAAGGCTAGCAAAAGACTGGGAAGCGACCAACTGAGAGAGCGACAACAGTCATAAACATGCATTAAAATTAATTTACACCGAGTACAAGCATGAGTAGGATATAATCTACCATGAACATAAATATAATGAAGGCTATGTTGATTTGTTTCAACTACATGTGTGAACATGTGCCAAGTCGAGTCACTCAATTCATTCAAAGGAGGATACCATCCCATCATACCACATCATAATCATTCTAATAGCATGTTGGCACGCAAGGTAAACCATTATAACACATAGCTAATCAAGCATGACACAAGCAACTATAATCTCTAAATGTCATTGCAAATATGTTTACTTCGTAATAAGCTGAATCAGAAACGATGAACTCATCATATTTACAAAAACAAGAGAGGTCGAGTTCATACCAACTTTTCTCATCTCAATAAGTCCATCATATATCGTCATTATTGCCTTTCACTCGCATGACCGAACGATGTGTATAATAATAAGAGTGCACGTGCATTGGACTAAGCTGGAGTCTGCAAGCATTCAACTCAAAAGAGAAGACAACATAATATGGGCTCTAAATTAAATAAACAATCATGCATATGAGAGCCACTAAGCATTTTCAATATGGTCTTCTCGACCCCCAAAGGAAAGAAAAGAAAACAAAACTATTTACACGGGAAAGCTCCCAACAAGTAAGAAGAAGAACTAGAAATCTTTTTGGGTTTTCATTTTAATTTCTACTACAAGCATGGAAATTAAACTAACTATTTTTTGGTTTTTCTTAAGGTTTGTCAAACACACAAGAAGAAAACTAGAAAAAGAAATTTAAACTATCATGGATAATACAATGAAAGAGTATGAGCACCGACGACTAGTGTGTGAACATGAATGTAAAGTTGGTGAGAAATACGTACTCCCCCAAGCTTAGGCTTTTGGCCTAAGTTGGTCTAATACCAAGGACCGCCTGGTTGATATCCGCAGTTGTAGCTGGGGTCATACTGATATGCATCAGCAACTGCCTCCTAAGCTGCGGCATGTTGGCGAGCTGCCTCCGCTCTCCCCTTGTGTTCACCTGCTTCCTCCCTGGTAACAACATATCTTCCCTTTGCCTGATAATCAAAAAGGTGGGGAGCAGGAAGAGTAAGATGGACGACGCGTCTGTTATAGATTAGTCGATATTGGAGGAATTGTTCATTCCTCCTTAGAAATTGATGATTGACCATAGCTTCATAATCCAAATAAACAGGAGGTATCAACATATCACCCTCTCGTGGGGCTATACCAAGATAATTAGCTACACGGGTTGCATAAATTCCTCCAAATAAATCTCCCTTTCTACTATTATTCTGCAACCTACGTGCAACTATTGCCCCCAAGTTATAACCTTTATATCCTAACACAGCACTCTTGAGGACACACAGATCAGGGACACACAGGTGACATGCTTCATCTTTACCGTTAATGAATCTACTAATGAAGAGAGCAAAATAATGTATAGAAGGAAAATGAATGCTCCCTATGGTAGCTTGTGCTATATCCTTACATTCCCCCACAGTAATACTAGCAAGGAATTCTCTAAACTCAGATTTGTGAGGATCATTAATATTACCCCATTGCGGAAGTTTGCAAGCAGTTGTAAAATCCTCTAGGTCCATGGTATAAGATGTATCATAAATATCAAATATGACACTAGGAGAATTACGCATATAGTTATATTTAAACCTCCGCACAAAGGAATCAGTCAATTGATAGTACTGAGGACACTTATCTTGTAAGAAGTCTTCCAGCTCAGCATTACGCACATACGCGTCGAATTCCTCCTTAAAGCCTGCTTCGACCATAAAAGCATTAGATGGCCACTCACAAGCTCGTACATCCGCGTCCCTCGGTAATTCAACATCTTGCTCACGTATAGCAATTCTGGGCCCTTTCTTCACCGAGGAACCACCCTGGTACATTCTCCTAGACATAATTCTTTTTCTGAAAAATTTCTGAATTTTTAGTAACTTCAAAATAAAAGTGAATAAAACTAAACAAGATTGGTAGCAACTACTCCTACAAGTGCCTAGAGCCTATATCATGCATTAGAATTGCTTGGGACCTCATAAATTTAACATGCAAGCTCAAGAACATGGTCACCTATGCAGCAAAAATTTGCAATGAATAAAGCACTAGAACAAAAACTAATTGGACAATGGAGGAGTCACATACCAAGCAACAATATCCCAAAGCAGTTTTGTGAATGGAGCTTTGAGCAAGGAGATCAAAAATCGCAGCAAAATGAGCTAGAACTCGTGCTTGAGCTGGATGGGGATTTTTTTGGGTCGAAGATGAAGTGTGTGGGTGCTGGCATAAGTGGAGGGGGGCCACCAGGGGCCCACGAGACAGGGGGGCGCGCCCAGGTGGGGTGGGCGCTCCCTCCACTCTCGTGGTCTGGTGCTTGCCCCTCGTGTAGTGTTCTTAGTGCCTAAAATCCTCAAATATTCCATAAAAAATCATACTAAATTTGCAGGGCATTTGGAGCACTTTTATTTTCGGGATATTTTTTAATGCACGGATAATTCAAAAAATAGAAATATAATACTATTTTTGCTTTATTTATTCTAAATAACAGAAAGTAAAAAGAGGGTACAGTAGGTTGTGCCTTCTAGTTTCATCCATCTCATGATCATCAAAATGAATCCACTAACAAGGTTGATCAAGTCTTGTTAACAAACTCATTCCGAATAACATGGAACCGGAGAAATGTCGAATAACACTAAGTTACCTCAATGGGGATATGAAAATCCCCAACAATAAGAATATCATACTTTTTCTTGACAGTAGGGAGAGGAAATTCAAAACCTCCAATAATGATAGTTGGAACTTTTCCAATAGAATTGATGCTATGAACTTGAGATTGTTTCCTCAGAAAGTGTACCATATACTCATTACCATTAACATGAAAAGTGACATTGCCTTTGTTGCAATCAATAACAGCCCCTGTAGTGTTCAGAAAAGGTCTACCAAGGATAATCGACATACTATCGTCCTTGGGAATATCAAGAATAACAAATTCCGTTAAGATAGTGACATTTGCAACCACAACAGGCACATCCTCACAAATACCAACAGGTATAGCAGTTGATTTATCAGCCATTTGCAAAGATATTTCAGTAGGTGCCAACTTATTCAATTCAAGTCTATGATATAAAGAGAGAGGCATAACACTAACACCAGCTCCAAGATCACATAAAGCAGTTCTAACATAATTTCTTTTAATGGAGCATGGTATAGTTGGTACACCCGGATCTCCAAGTTTCTTTGGTATTCCACCCTTAAAAGTATAATTAGCAAGCATGGTGGAAATTTCAGCTTCCGGTATCTTTCTTTTGTTTGTGATGATATCCTTCATATATTTAGCATAAGGATTTACTTTGAGCATATCAGTTAAGCGCATACGTAAGAAAATAGGTCTAATCATTTCAGCAAAGCGCTCAAAATCCTGATCATCCTTTGTCTTGGATGGTTTAGGAGGAAAGGGCATGGGTTTCTAAACCCATGGTTCTCTTTCTCTACCGTGCTTCCTAGCAACAAAATCTCTCTTATCATAACGTTGATTCTTTGATTGTGGGTTATCAAGATCAACTCCAGGTTCAATCTCTACTTCATTGTTTTTGCTAGGTTGAGCATCAACATGAACATTATCATTAATATTATCACTAGGTTCATGTTCATCACCTGATTGTGTTCCAGCATCAGAGATAGCAATATCATTGGGATTCTCAGGTGTGTCTACAGTAGGTTCACTAGAAGCATGCAAAGTCCTATCATTTTTCTTTTTCTTTTTAAAAGAACTAGGTGCCTCTAAATTGTTTCTGTGAGAATCTTGCTTGATTCTCTTAGGGTGGCCTTCAGGATACAAAGGTTCCTGAGTCATTCTACCAGTTCTAGTAGCCACTCTAACATCAAAGTCATTTTTATTATTTAATTAATCAAGCAAATCATTTTGAGGTTTAAGTACTTGCTCAGCTTGAGTAGCAACCATAGAAGTATATTTGCTAATGAGTTTGAGTTCACCTTTAACTCTAGCCATATTATCGATTACGCATCCTATCTTGAAAGCATTATTCTTTAACTCTCTACAAACATAAGCATTAAAACTTTCCTGTCTAGCCATGAAGTCATTAAATTCATCTAGGCACGGGCTATGAAATTTAGTAGAGGGGATTTCTACTTTATCATATCTATAGAGAGAATTTACCTTTACTACCTGTGTCGGGTTATCAAGACAATGTGGTTCTTCAACAGGCGGTATATTAAGACCATGTATTTCTTCAATAGGAGGTAAATTCTTAACATCTTCAGCTTTTATACCTTTTTATTTCATTGATTTCCTTGCCTCTTGCATATATTTAGGACTGAGAAATAAAACACCTCTCTTCTTTGGAGTGGATTTAGGAATAAGCTCAGGAGTTGGCTTAATTGGTTCAGGAATTTCCTATGGAGTTGGCTCAGGAAGAGTACAATTATTTTCATTAGTCAACATATTATTCAATAGCAATTCAGCTTCGTCGACTGTTCTTTCCCTGAAAACACAACCAACACAACTATCCAAGTAGTCCTTGGAAGCATCGGTTAGTCCATTATAAAAGATATCAAGTATTTCATTTTTCTTAAGAGGATGATCAGGAAAAGCATTAAGTAATCAGAGAAGCCTCCCCCAAGCTTGTGGGAGACTCTCTTCTTCGATTTGCACAAAATTATATATTTCCCGCAAGGCAGCTTGTTTCTTATGAGCAGGGAAATATTTAGCAGAGAAGTAATAAATCATATCCTAGGGACTATGCACACTACCAGGAGCAAGAGAATTATACCAAGTCTTAGCATCACCCTTTAACGAGAACGGAAATATCTTAAGGATATAAAAATAGCGAGATTTATCATCATGAGTAAACAGGGTGGCTATATCATTCAACTTGGTAAGATGTGCCACAATAGTTTCAGATTCAAGGCCATAAAAAGGATCAGATTCAACTAAAGTAATAATCTCAGGATCAACAGAGAATTCATAATCCTTATCAGTAACACAAATAGGTGAAGTAGCAAAAGCAGGGCCAGGTTTCATTCTAGCATTAAGAGACTGCTGCTTCCATTTAACTAATAATTTCTTAAGATCATATCTATCATTGCAAGCAAAGATAGCTCTAGCAGCTTCTTCATTCATAACATAACCCTCAGGAACAACAGGCAATTCATAATCATTGGGAGAATTTTCATCATCACTATCATCAATAATAGCATCTTCAATAATTTCATTCCCCCTAACTCTAGCAAGTTGTTCATCAAGAAATTCACCTAATGGCAAAGTAGTATCACGCACGGAAGTAGTTTCATCATAAGTATCATGCATAGCAGAAGTGGCATCATCAATAATATGCGACATATCAGAGTTCATAGCAGTAGCAGGTTTAGGTGTCGCAAGCTTACTCAAAATAGAAGGAGAATCTAGTGCAGAGCTAGATGGCAGTTCCTTACCTCCCCTCGTAGTTGAGGGAAAAATCGTAGTTCGGTCGTATTTCAAGTTCTCAATAGTGATCAACAGATATAAATCCCAAGTGACTCAGAGAATAGATCTATGCTCCCCGGCAATGGCGCCAGAAATTAGTCTTGATAACCCACAAGTGTAGGGGATCGCAATAGCTTTCGAGGGTAAAGTATTCAACCCAAATTTATTGATTCGACACAAGGGGAGCCAAAGAATATTATTGAGTATTAGCAGTTGAGTTGTCAATTCAACCACACCTGGATAACTTAGTATCTGCAGCAAAGTATTTAGTAGCAAAGTAGTATGATAATAAAGGTAACGATAACAAAACTAATGTTTTTGGGTTTTGTAGTGATTGTAGCAAGAGCAACGGAAAAGTAAATAAGCGAAGAACAATATGTGAAAAGCTCGTAGGCAATGGATCAGTGATGGATAATTATGCCGGATGCGATTCCTCATGTAATAGCTATAACATAGGGTGACACAGAACTAGATCCAATTCATCCATGTAATGTAGGCATGTATTCCGTAAATAGTCATACGTGCTTATGGAAAAGAACTTGCATGACATCTTTTGTCCCACCCTCTCGTGGCAGCTGGGTCCTAGCGGAAACTAAGGGATATTAAGGCCTCCTTTTAATAGAGAACCGGAACAAAGCATTAGCACATAGTGAATACATGAACTCCTCAAACTATGGTCATCACCGAGAAGTATCCCGATTATGGTCACTTCGGGGTTGTCGGATCATAACGATTAATAGGTGACTATAGACTTGCAAGATAGATTCAAGAACACACATATATTCATGAAAACATAATAGGTTCAGATCTGAAATCATGGCACTCGGGCCCTAGTGATAAGCATTAAGCATAGCAAAGTCATAGCAACATCAATCTCAGAACATAGTGGATACTAGGGATCAAACACTAACAAAACTAACTTGATTACATGGTAAATCTCATCCAACCCATCACCGTCCAGCAAACCTACGATGGAGTTA
Source organism: Triticum dicoccoides (assembly GCF_002162155.2). Classification (NCBI taxonomy): domain Eukaryota; kingdom Viridiplantae; phylum Streptophyta; class Magnoliopsida; order Poales; family Poaceae; genus Triticum; species Triticum dicoccoides. The sequence goes on along the minus strand of NC_041381.1, from coordinate 284,226,258 downwards.
CTCACGCACGGCGGTGAGCATCATGAAATTGGTGATGGAGGATGGTTGATGATGACGACAGCGACAAATCGCCCTCTCCGGAGCCCCGAACGGACTCCAGATCAGCCCTTCCGAGAGAGATTAGGGCTTGGCGGCGGCTCCGTATCGTAAAGCGCGATGAAACTTTCTCTCTGATTTTTTTCTCCCCGAACGTGAATATATGGAGTTGGAGTTGAGGTCGGTGGAGGTCCAGGGGGCCCACGAGACAGGGGGCGCGCCCAGGGGGTGGGGGCGCGTCCCCCACCCTCGTGGACAGGGTGTGGGCCCCCAGGTCTTGATTCTTTCGCTAGTATTTTTTATATTTTCCAAAAAGTGCCTTCGTGGATTTTTAGGACATTCCGAGAACCTTTCTTTTCTACACATAAAACAACATCATGGCAGTTCTGCTGAAAACAGCGTCAGTCCAGGTTAGTTTCATTCAAATCATGCAAGTTAGAGTCCAAAACAAGGGCAAAAGTGTTTGGAAAAGTACATACGTTGGAGACATATCAGGAGGCACGGGCAGACCGACAGGGGTTGGCGGCGGTGGCGACGAGCTAGGTTCGAGGGGGCAACTATGGAGGGGTGGTGGTGTTTGAGGATATGCCTCGACTACTATTTTTTTAGTAATGGTGGGTGGAGATGGTGGTGGACGAGGGAGGGCGACGGTTCAAATGCCTCGGCTACTGGAATTTCACTATAAGGTCGGTGGTGGAGGAGTGGGGCGAGGATTGAAATATCGCAGCTACTAAAATTTGGGTAAAGGAATTGATGCGGGGCGGGAGTACCCAAGATCACACATGGGCTAATAAGAATATGCATGTCTGGTAATATGGAAAAGCGACGGAACCGTCGATTCTTGCATCGCTCAAGGCGGGTTGTTTGCTTTTAGATTTCTAGCTATCTGGTCTATCACACACAGTTGGTCCTAATTTTTAGACGTAGACGTGTAATTCATCCTAAATAAACTACCCGACTTTAGCTTGCACAGGTGGTGATTTTACAGTGCACTAGCATCGCACACGGTTAAGCCAGTACCACCCTTGCTCATGCTTCCACAGTCGTGGTGATTCACAACGCACTTGCATCGCACACGGTTAAGCCAGTACCACCCTTGCTCTCGCTTGCGCAGTCGTTGTGATTTCACAACGCACTTGCACCCCACACGGTTAAGCCACTAGCTCCACCCTTACTCGCACTTGCGCAGTTGTGGTGATTCACTGCGCACTTGCATCGCACATGGTTAAGCCACCACCTACACCCTTGCTCATGCTTGCGTAGTCATGGTGATTTCACAGCGCACTAGCATCAAACACGGTTAATCCACTACCTACACCCTTGCTCGTGCATGCGAAGTTGTGGTGATTTCACAATGCACTTGCATCGCACACGGTTAATCCAGTACACCCGTGTCCGTTGAGCGTCATCCGAGTCTTCGCATCAAAAAACGTGAGAGGGTTAGAAGACAACCACACTAGCATGTGGCCTAAATATATATGAATGAAAAGGGTGGTGTGTGATGTTCAAAATTCCAATGCACAACTTTGACCGCCAGGGCCCATGGTTGGGCGCATCGTTGAAGATCGACGAGAGAGGCCAAAAGTCAAGAACCACCTGGAAGTAGCCAAATTTATGTAGGAATACAGGGTGTGATGTTTAAATACACAATGCACAACTTTGGTGGCACCTGCCTCGCAAAATGGAAAACCCCCTTGGATATATCTATATTGACATACTGTCCTAACCACTACTAGATTCAGGATCTTTGCCGTCAGCTAGCTCTTTGCCGTCTGCTAGCTGACGCCAAAGAAGGTTTTTGCCATTAGCTTACACAAAGCTGATGCATCCATTTTTCATCATGCTTTTGTATCAATATTTATTGCAATAAGGGCTGTTACTACACATTGTGTCACAATACTTATGCCTTTTCTCTCTTATTTTACAAGGTTTACATGAAGAGGGAGAATACCAGCAGCTGGAATTCTGGGTTGGTAAAGGAGCAAATATTAGTGACCTATTCCGCACAACTCTAAAAGTCCTGAAACTCCATGAAAGTCAGTTTTGGAATATATTAAAAATATTGGGTGAAGAAAGCACCAGAGGGGGACCACCCACTATCCACGAGGGTGGAGGGCGCGCCCCCTGCCTTGTGTGCCACCTGGCAGCCCCCGATGCCCATCTTCTACTATATGGTGTCTTTTGCCCTGGAAAAATCACAAGGAAGCTTTCGAGACGAAGCGCCGCCATCACGAGGCGGAACCTTGGTGGAACCAATCTAGGGCTCCGGTGGAGCTATTCTACCGGGGAAACATCCCTCCGTGAGGGGGAAATTGTCACCATCGTCATCACCATCGCTCCTCTCATCGAGAGGGGGTCAATCTCCATCAACATCTTCACCAGCACCATCTCCTCTCAAACCCTAGTTCATCTCTTGTATCCGATCTTTGTCTCAAAACCTCAGATTGGTACCTGTGGGTTGCTAGTAGTGTTGATTACTCCTTGTAGTTGATGCTAGTTGGTTTATTCGGTGGAAGATCATATGTTCAGATCCTTTATGCATATTAATACCCCTCTGATTATGAACATGAATATGATTTGTGAGTAGTTACGTTTGTTCTTGAGGACATGGGAGAAGTCTTGTTATAAGTAGTCATGTGAATTTGGTATTCGTTCGATATTTTGATGAGATGTATGTTGTCTCTCCTCTAGTGGTGTTATGTGAACGTCGACTACATGACACTTCACCATTGTTTGGGCCTAGGGTAAGGCATTGGATAGTAATAAGTAGATGATGGGTTGCTAGAGTGACAGAAGTTTAAACCCTAGTTTGTGCGGTGCTTCATAAGGGGTTGATTTGGGTCCATATGTTTCATGCTATGGTTAGGTTTACCTTAATTCTTCTTTCATAGTTGTGGATGCTTGCAAGAGGGGTTAATGATAAGTGGGATTCTTGTCCAAGGAAGGGCAGTACCCAAGCATCGGTCCACCCACATATCAAATTATCAAAGTACCGAACGCGAATCATATGAGCATGATGAAAACTAGCTTGACGATAATTCTCATGTGTCTTCGGGAGCGCTTTGCTTTATATAAGAGTTTCTCCAGGCTTGTCCTTTTCTACAAAAAGGATTGGGCCACCTTACTGCACCTTGTTACCTTTGTTACTTGTTACCGTTACGAACTATCTTATCACAAAACTATCTGTTACCGATAATTTCAGTGCTTGCAGAGAATACCTTACTGAAAACCGCTTTTCATTTCCTTCTGCTCCTTGTTGGGTTCGACACTCTTACTTATCGAAAGGACTACGATAGATCCCCTATACTTGTGGGTCGTCAAGACTCTTTTCTGGCACCGTTGCCGGGGTGTGAAGCGCCTTTGGTAGGTGGAATTTGGTAAGGAAAAATTTATATAGTGTGCTGAAATTTACTGTTACTTGTTTCTATGGAAAATAATCCTTTGTCGGGCTTGTTTGGGGTATCTTCACCCCGACCAGAAGAACAAAGAGTTGCTCCTCAACCTACTGAACCTACTGAAAATGTTTACTTTGAAATTCCTGCGGGTATGATAGAGAAACTGCTAGCTAATCCTTTTACAGGAGATGGAACATTACATCCCGATATGCACCTATTCTATGTGGATGAAGTTTGTGGATTATTTAAGCTTGTAGGTATGCCCAAGGATGTTATCAATAAGAAGATCTTCCCTTTATCTTTGAAGGGAAAGGCATTTACATGGTTTAGGCTATGTGATGATATTGGATCATGGAACTACAATCGATTGAAATTGGAATTTCATCAAAAGTTTTATCCTATGCATCTGGTTCATCATGATCGTAATTATATATATAATTTTTGGCCTCGCGAAGGAGAAAGTATTTCTCAAGCTTGGGGGAGGCTTAAGTCAATGTTATATTCATGCCCCAATTATGAGCTCTCAATAGAAATTGTTATTCAAAATCTTATGCTCGGCTTTCTCTCAATAATCGCTCCATGCTCGATACTCTTCTTGCACTGGTTCTTTTATGATGAAGACTATTGAATTCAGATGGGATTTATTGGAAAGAATTAAATGAGAAGATTGGGAGCTCGACGAAGGTAAGGAGTCAGGTATAACACCTAAGTTTGATTGTGTTAAATCTTTTATGGATACCGATGCTTTTCATGAATTTAGCACTAAATATGGACTTGACTATGAGATAGTAGCTTCATTCTGTGAATCATTTGCTACTCATGTTGATCTCCCTAAGGAGAAGTGGTTTAAATATCATCATCCCATTGAAGTAAAAGTAGTAGAACCTATTAAAGTTGAAGAAAAGACTATTACTTATAATGTTGATCCTATTGTTCCTACTGCTTATATTGAGAAACCACCTTTCCCTGTTAGAATAAAGGATCATGCTAAAGCTTCAATTGTGGTTCGTAAGAGTAATGCTAGAACACTTACACCCCCTGAGGAAATTAAAGTTGAATCTAGTATTGCTATGGTTAAAGATCTCTTGGTCGATAATATTGATGGGCTTGTTATTTACTTCTGTGATGAAGCTGCTAGATTTGCTAGACCCGATACTAAAAATAAACATAGACCTGTTGTTGGCATGCCTGTTGTTTCCGTTAAAATAGGAGATCATTGTTATCATGGCTTATGTGATATGGGTGCTAGTGCGAGTGCAATACCTCATTCCTTATACGAAGAAATTATGCATGATATCACACCCGCTGAAACAGAAGGTATTGATGTTACTATTAAGCTTGCCAATAGAGATACTATTTCACCAATTGGGATTGTTAGAGATGTTGAAGTCTTGTGTGGGAAAATGAAATATCCTACTGATTTTCTTGTTCTTGGTTCCCAGCAAGATGACTTTTGTCCCATTATATTTGGTAGACCCTTCTTGAATACTGTTAATGCTAGGATAGACTTCGGAAAGGATATTGTTACTGTTGGGTTAGGGGATATGTCTCATGACTTTAATTTTGCTAAATTTCGTAGACAACCCCATGATAAAGAATTGGCTAGTAAATATGAAATTATTGGTCTTGCTTCTATTTCCGTGCCTCCTAGTGATACTTTAGAAAAATACTTGCTAGACCATGAAAATGATATGTTTATGAATGAAAGAAGGGAAATAGATGAAGTATTCTTTAAACAGGGACCTATTTTGAAACACAACTTTCCTGTTGAAATCCTAGGGGATCCTCCTCCACCCAAGGGTGATCCCGTGTTTGAGCTTAAAGAATTACCTGGTACTCTTAAATATGCTTATCTTGATGAAAATAAGATATATCCTGTAGCCTTTGAGAGCATGAAGAAGAGAAATTATTGAATGAAGAAGCACCGTGCTGCTATTGGATATACTCTTGATGATCTTAAGGGCATTAGTCCCACTCTATGCCAGCACAAAATAAAGCCAGAGAAAGATGCTAAACCAGTTGTTGATCACCAACGACGGTTAAATCCTAAGATGAAAGAAGTGGTAAGAAATGAAATACTAAAGCTTCCGGAGGCAGGTATAATTTATCATGTTGCTGATAGTCAGTGGGTAAGTCCTATCCATTGTGTCCCTAAGAAGGGAGGTATTACTGTTATTCCTAATGATTAGGATGAATTGATCCCACAAAGAATAGTTATAGGTTATAGAATGGTAATTGATTTCCGTAAATTAAATAAAGATACTAGAAAAGATCATTAACCTCTACCTTTTATTGATCAAATGCTAGAAAGACTATCCAAACATACACATTTTTGCTTTCTAGATGGTTATTCTAGTTTCTCTCAAATACCTGTGTCAAAAGAGGATCAGGATAAGACCACTTCTACTTGCCCTTTCGGTACCTTTGCTTATAGACGTATGCCTTTTGGTTTATGTAATGCACTTGCTACTTTTCAAAGATGTATGACTGCTATATTCTCTGACTTTTGTCAAAAGATTGTTGATGTTTTCATGGATGATTTCTTCGTGTATGGAACTTCTTTTGATGATTGCTTAAGCAACCTTGATTGAGTCTTGCGGAGATGTGAAGAAACTAATCTTGTCTTGCATTGGGAGAAGTGCCACTATATGGTTAATGAAGGTATTGTCTTCGGGCATAGAATTTCTGAAAGAGGTATTGAAGTTGATAAAGCTAAAGTTGATTCTATTGAAAAGATGCCATGTCCTAACAACATCAAAGGTATAAGAAGTTCCCTTGGTCATGCCGGGTTTTATAGGAGGTTCATTAAAGACTTCTAAAAAATTTCTAGGCCTCTGACTAATCTCTTACAAAAAGATGTTCCTTTTTTCTTTGATGATGATTGTGTAGAAGCATTTGAAATACTTAAGAAAGCCTTGATTTCTGCACCTATTGTTCAGCCATTTGATTGGAATTTACCCTTTGAAATTATGTGTGATGCTAGTGATTATGATGTAGGTGATGTTCTAGGGCAAAGAGTTGATAAGAAATTAAATGTTATCCAATATGCTAGTAAAACTCTAGATAGTGCCAGAGAAATTATGCTACTACTGAAAACGAATTTTTAGCAGTTGTATTTGCTCGTGATAAGTTCACACCTTATATTGTTGATTCCAAAGTAACTGTTCACACTGATCATGCTGCTATTAAATATCTTATGGAAAAGAAAGATGATAAACCTAGACTTATTAGATGGGTTCTCTTGCTACAAGAATTTGATTTGCATATTATTAATAGAAAGGGAGCTGAGAACCCCATTGCAGACAACTTGTCTAGGTTAGAACATTGATACGTCTCCAACGTATCTACCATTTATGAAGCATTCATGCTATTTTATTATCTGTTTTGAATGTTTACGGGCTTTATTACACACTTTTATATTACTTTTGGGACTAACCTATTAACCGGAGGCCCAGCCCATATTGCTGTTTTATTGCCTATTTCAGTGTTTCGAAGAAAAGGAATATCAAAAGGAGTCCAAACGGAATGAAACCTTTGGGAGCATTATTTTGGAACGGACGCGATCCAGGAGACTTGGAGTTCAAGTCAAGGAAGCT
>NC_041381.1:284212087-284219002 GCF_002162155.2 Triticum dicoccoides | reverse complement strand
GCTCCCTCGACCGACTTCTTTCGCCTATATATTCCCATATACCCTAAAAACATCGAGGCGAACAATTGATCGGGAGTTCCGCTGCAAGCCTCTATAGCCACCAAAAACCTCTCGGGAGCCCGTTCCGGCACCCTGCCGGAGGGGGAACCCATCACCGGTGGCCATCTTCATCATCCCGGCGTTCTCCATGAAAAGGAGGGAGTAGTTCACCGTCGGGGCTAAGGGTATGTACCAGTATCTATGTGTTTGATCTCTCTCTCTCTCTCTCTCGTGTTCTCTCTATGGCACGATCTTGATGTATCGTGAGCTTTGCTATTATAGTTGGATCTTATGATGTTCCTCCCCCCTCTACTCTCTTGTAATGGATTGAGTTTTCCCTTTGAAGTTATCTTTTCGGATTGAGTCTTTAAGGATTTGAGAACACTTGATGTATGGCTTGCCGTGATTATCTGTGGTGACAATGGGATATTCACGTGATCCACTTGATGTATGTTTTGGTGATCAACTTGCAGGTTCCGCCCATGAACCTATGCATAGGGGTTGGCACACATTTTCGTCTTGACTCTCCGGTAGAAACTTTGGGGCGCTCTTTGAAGTACTTTGTGTTGGTTGAATAGATGAATCTGAGATTGTGTGATGCATATCGTCTAATCATGCCCATGGATACTTGCACTACAAAAAAAATACACTTCCGTGATGATACATGTTTTTTACAGTAAGTCGCATTTTTTGTCATGCATGTACATCCATGACAAATTTATGACAGAATCAAGATAGTCATACCTGTGCTGTTGTAGAAGTGTTCGATGACATTACCAAAATTATCGTCACGGAAGTGTCCACTTCCATGATGATAAATCACGCGTCACAGAACTGCTTTCGTCAAGGGTGACCGACACGTGGCATCCACTGTAACAGAACGCCGTTAAGCTATTGGGTCGGGTTTTGGATCCGATAACCCGTTAACAGCCCCGACTAATGGGGATTTTCCACATGTAAAATCATCATTGGCTGGAGGAAACACGTGTCGGCTCATCGTTGGGACAGATTTCATCCACTCATTGGACAGAAGGCGCCTATGATACGTCGACACGTGGCACGGCCCAACAGAGGCCCATTCCTGTGAAAAGGCCGACCCGTTTGACTTGGTCAAAAGGTGGCGGGCTGGCCCATGGAAAGTCTGTTAACGGCATGTTCGCATATAGCCCATTTACAGCCCGCTAACCCAAGGCCCATTACACCCTATCCGAATTAGGCCCAGTAGCGTCATCTGGGCCATCCAATATGATTCCAGCCCGTTTTCACTTCTGGCCCATGTATGGCCCATGATGTCTTTCGGTCCATATGAGGCCCTATGTAACTCTTGGCCTATTAACGGCCCGTGGTGAAACTGGCCCGCAATGAACATTGTATCACTTTACACCCACTAATGGCCCATGGTGAAACTGGCCCGTAATGAACAGTATATCACTTTATACCCATTAAGGGCCCGTTATTCAGTTGGGCCGTTTCCAGCAAATGTTATCTTTCGGCCTTCTCAGAGCCCATTTATTCTTGGTCTCATTTCCAGCATTCGTTTACTTATGGCCCGTTACTATCATTTTCTGCTTGTGGGCCAAATTCAGCCCATGGTTACATCGGCCCATTTGTGGTCCGTTAATACGTTGGGCCGTTTCATAGCGTCATCAAATACGGCCTATTAACGATGGCCCGTTATGGTCATACGGCCCGTATAAGGCCCATTGATGATACGACCCGTAGAAGGCCCATTGTTTCTACGGCCCATAGAAGGCCCATTGTTTCTACGGCCCGTAGAAGGCCCATTGTTTCTATGGCCCGTAGAAGGCCTACTGTTTCTATGGCCCGTAGAAGGCCCACTGTTTCTACAGCCCGTACGAGGCCCAGTGTCACAACAGTAAATATTATCCCATGGTTATTGTGGCCTAGTTTTAAAAAGAACTGCACTGACTACAAGCAAACAAATAAACAAGACAACAAGGAAATAAATAGCAAGCAACTTATGCTAGGCTATCACGGGTGTTACACATATTACATCCACTGGGCATCAAAGTTCGCCACCAGTGCAAATATAGGGAACAAAGCAGCATATCATATACACTGGTTGTCAAAGTTGGCGACCAGTGCAAATAAACGCCGCAGCAAAACAAATCCAGAACTGAAACCACTTCAGAAGATCTCAAGAAACAATATCCTGGGTACCCATAATGCTGGCAAGATGCTTAGCAAGCTTATTAACTTTCTCTTGTTTGGCGCTTAAATCCTCCAGTGCTTGCTGTTGCACCAGAAAATATGCATCTGAATTCTGCAGGGACTTCCTCAGTCCTTCAGCTTCCTGTCGCAGCACATCTGATCGATGTCTTTCAACTTGAAGTTGAGACTCAAGAAGATGAACTGATTCAGGCAGCGAGTTCAAAGAGCTTGTGCCAGCAGTAGTGGCCAGTAACTCGAACACTACATCAAGACAGGACTTTTGGGTTCCCTCACTGTCGTCAAGATAGTTTTTATCAGCTTTCTTGGAGACCAACAGGGATGTCTCACTATCTTGAACCTTATCTGCATTACTTCCTTTACCATTGGATAACGCGGTATTGTTCTCCAATATTTTGTCCGCATTCTAAAAGGGAAACAAGCAGACACATCACATGTTTACCATGTTGTATTTGAAACTCATTTTGGTAAATGAGTTCAGTAGTAAAGTGGACATGATAACAACATGAAACAAACATATATCTATGTGCCATGGTCACTTTATGGTCTATATCATTCTAATTTTTGTTGCCAAATCAAGATAGAGACACAGTTCAAATAATATTTGTTCAAGACAAAGCAGAATAGACAGAATATAAGTGTGGGTAACTATAGAGCAATAACAACACTTGTAATGTGCATGACATGAGAACATAACTGTTTATTCAATTGAAACTGAAATCAACATAGAGCAAGTTACAATAGCAAACCAGTTAAAGAAACAGGTTTAAAACATACCTGTTGCGCCATTGGAGTTTCAATTCCATCCTTCAAATTTGAAAATAGTTGGTATGAGTAAATACAGTAATGCAAGAACAAAGGAGTATGAACCATAGCTACAGAACCTGACCTGAGAACAAATCTTCTTCTCCTTTAAGCGTTGAGTTGGGATTCAGAGTGGTGGTCCTCGTGCTTTGGGCACTGCAGTTCCCTTACTAACCGCTCGTGTTTGGGTGCTCTATGGTGGAGACGGTGCTGTGTCAACTGGAACTGGGTTACTATCTGCCGGGGTTGGGGTTAGAAGGGGTGTAGCTGGTTCTCTGTCCAACTGGGTAGGGGTACAATCTGCGAGAGTCTGGGTTATGTGTGGTCGATCTGGTCCTTGGGCAAGTACAACCGTGGTTCTATCTGCATCAACTGGTAGCACTATCTTTTCTGAAGACCGTGTTGTTACTCCCTTAGATACTGCCATCACGCTCTCCAATTCAAATGGCTGATAAACAAGAAAAGTAATTGGAAGTATAGACATTGTATGATAGACAGGTGCAATGGATAGTGGGGAATAAAAGAGGGCATGAAATAATTCATATTTATGTTGTCTAACCAAACAGGATAGCATGACACAATTTCACATATATGATGGCTAACTAAACATGATAGCACGACACAATTTCACATTATGATGGCTAACTAAAAAAGATGGAAAGACATAGTTCAAAATATGAGACTATGTAAACAGGATGACATGACATAACTATATAATGTGTTTATTAAATAGGTTGGCATTCCATAATTCACATACATTCATGGATAGAATGCCATAATTCTAAATATGATGACTGTAAACACTAAACATGATGAGATGATATAACTATATGATGTCTTTATTAAATGGGTTGCCATGCCATAATTCAGATAGATGATGTGTATGTACTATGTAAACATGATGGCATGCTATAATTCAAATATATGATTTATATAGTAAGCAAGTAAGCAGATGGCAATCTATATATGATGTAAAAACTAAGAAATGCAAGACAACATGCATGACATGGGTAATATAACCCTGCCATGTTTGAGCATAGACCTCAGGGGGGAAATAGGACTGGTCATCAGTCTCTGAATCCTCCTCTGAGGAGCTCTCTGTAGCCAGCAAGATGTCTGTTTTAGCAGGTAGCATTGTCTGCTCTGAATACCTTGTTTTCACTCCAGATACTTCCATCACCGCTTCAAATGGCTGATGCACAGGAAGAGTAGTTGAATATACAAACGTTGTCGACAAATGGAACACGTAATACAAAAAATGATAGCATGATATAATTCACATACATGATGATTGGCTAAACAGCATGGCATTGCATAATTCACATATATAATGCCTTTGCAACAAGATAGCATTGTATAATTCACATATATAATGTCTTGCAACAAGATGGCAATGCATAATTCACATATATGGTAATTAGACACTGAACAGGTGGCATTCACACAAAGCATGTCTAAACTAATCAAATGGCATAGCAATGCGAGACACCATACACACGATATGAGCAACATAACCCTGCCAAGTTAGAGCATACACCTAGGGGGGAGGGAATAGGACTGGCCATCTGTCTCTGAATCCTCCTGTGAGGAGCTATCCGTAACCAGCGAGATATGCGCTTCGTCAGATAGCATAGTCTACTCAGAAGACCTTGTTTTCACTCCAGAATTTGCCATCACCGTGTCAAATGGCTGATGCACACGAAGAGCAGTTGAATGTACTAACATTTTTTACGAATGTAATATGTAACGAAAAAAAAGGATGGCCTGACATAATTTACATATAAGATGACTGGCTAAGCAGGATGGCATTGCAAAATTCACATATATGATGCCTGGCTAAACAAGGTGGCGTTGCATAATTCACATAAACGATGAATAAACTAAACAAATGGCATTCACACAAAGGATGTCTAAACTAAGTAGATGACATATTTGATGTATAAAGTAAGCAACACAAGACACCATATCCATGATATAACCAACATCAGCATGCCAAGTTAGAGCGAAGACCTCAGGGGGTAAATAGGAGTTATCTTCTCCTTCTGAATCCCCCTCAGAACAGATATCTTCCTCTCGATTACAATCCGAAATGCATGGAGGGGGGGCTGCCTTTGCACCTACCATGGAGCGACGTATGCATGAAATTATATTGCCATGCAAGGCTCGTCTCTTTTGCTCTACTTGTTCAGTTCCATTGTTTACAATAACTGTCATGCATAGGAATAAAACATTGTGAGATTATGTAAGGAGTGCATGCAGAAATCCAGAGTGATGCTAGCAACCTGTGGATAGACCCAAAACCAATAATAGTAGGCAGATAATGGCTTCACTTAATAAATACAGATAATGGCTTCTTTACTGTTTGTTTCCCACCCAACATGAAACTCATAGTAGACACCGGAGATTAACCAGATAGTAGATAGATACTATTGATAGCGGCCCCGATATGTACCCCACAACCATTTAAAAACTCAAGTTTGACCATTGGTTTGGAGCTGACTCAGAGTCTAATCGGTGAACAGGACGATAAAGTAGCATGTAATATTAAGCGATGCATAACGTAAGCAAACACGAAAGAATGCGACCTCTCTTGCGGACCCGTGTAGTCCTCGAGTTCATTTGCTCGCTTGATGATGGTAATGCAGTTTTCATGGCTGCCAGCAGCGGGGAAGAAGATCTGAGGCGGCGAAAGACAGTCTGGAGGCCGGATCCCTGCTGTGCTGGACCCTTCTGTCGTTGGAGCAGCTGGGCTGGGGTGGACGACGACGCAGCAGGACCGGGACAAACCACACAAGGTTTTCTTTGACAACTATCTGTAAGAGAAGTAATTCTGTAAGGGCTCATTTGAATTGGAGGATTCCAACAATGTAGGGATAGGAAATAGACAGGAATAGGATAGGAATGCACGTGCAAAACAGAGAATTTAAAAACACAGGATTTCTGCCAATCTGGGTGTTTGATTCACAACAATTGGAAGATCACAAGATGCAAAGAAGCATGGTGAGATTATTCTGCCAATCTGGGTGTTTGATTCACAACAATTGGAAGATCACAAGATGCAAAGAAGCATGGTGATATTAAGTCAAACCACAAGAAAATGTATGGTTATAATGCTATTATGCTACTATCTCTTAGTTTTGTGCTTCATGAATAGGAATTTGAAAAGGAGGACAAGTGAAAATTAAAATTCCTACATTTTTTCTTTCAAGGATACACTAAAGGAACAAATCCGTGTGCTCAGTGGACAATATATATAACATGTAGAGTAAAAAAGAGATGCAACAAGTGTACAACCTCTTTGGCGAAGCCATGTCGATCTCAGCGTGATTGGGTTGGCCGGTGAGGATGCTCCGGCTGACTGTGCTGTCAGAGGAGGGGAAGAAGATCTTGGGCATCTGGAGATGGAGCCCGAGGTATTGCTCCGCTGTGATGGAGGGTTTCATTGTTGGAGCATCTCCGGTGAGTTGTACGACGCCGAGGCTGAAGCAGGACAAGAGAGACAACGAGCAACGTTAACCTGAGTGGAATTCTAATAGCATCTCCAATACATGACGTAAAATACATAACCACAAAGTGCTAGATGTAAAATACATCAGCCGCTCATCTCTGAACTTAACTGTCAAAACTGAACTTAACTGTCGAAACTGAACCTAACTGTCCAAACTGAATTTTGCTGTCGAAACTGAACGCACTAGCAAGGTGAGCCTACACGTCGGTCGACTGACTTTTTCATCTCTGGTCAGTCGATTTGGAGCCGTTGGATATGAAATCAAGGGCCTGCAGTTCATCTTCAACCTCCACCCCCCTGAGCTGCCAGCCACCACCGGCCAAACAGCAGCCCCCCGCCGCCCACGGCCGGCGGTGCGCCACCCTGCCCGCCCC
>NC_041381.1:284197203-284211727 GCF_002162155.2 Triticum dicoccoides | reverse complement strand
GTCCCGCCAACGCCCTGCCACTGCCGGCGACCACCGCCCCCATCCTGAACCCTAAGATAGATAGTGGGTACCTCTCCGGTGAGCCCCCCTCCCCGCTATGGCTGGTTCTTCCTTCACCCTGGCGAGCCCACCCCTTGGAAATCGACTGACCCAAAAGTCGATTCAGTCGACTGAAGTGTAGCCAAATCGGAGCAGCGCCACAAGCAAGAGCAAGAGCGAGAGCAGCAGCGCGAGCAAGAGCAATAGCAAGAGCAGACCAGGCAGGGGACCGAGAGCAAGAGCAGTGCAGCAGCGCTAGCGAGAGCTAAAGCAGCAGCAGCTCCTACTGATGTGGATGTCGCCGCCGAGGGAGCGACGCCCTGGAGGAAGTGGCCGGTGATGCCGCCGTGGATGGAGCCGCACCGTGTTGGCTCGGGAGTGAGCGCCGGCAGCACCGTGAGATCGAATCAAGAAGAAAATACGGCGATTAGTGTACAACCTCTTTGGTGGCGCCGATTAGGCCGCAGCTTTATCCGAGGAAACGGTGATGATGATTCTCTTCCGGTGGTGCAGGTGAAGACGGCGGTGTGGGAATGGAGGTGGCACGAAAGACGAGTGGAACATCGGGGCAGCTCCTTGGAGGTGGAGGACGGGGTGGCTGAACTGGCGGGATGATGAGATCGACGACGGATCCTCATCGGGTACGGTGGATGAGGAACGTCGAGGTGTTGCTGTGGACGACGTCGTCGGGGAAGAAGCTGTTGGGTGGGGGACGGAGCAGGGTGTGGGGTTTCTTCGCGGGTTTTCGTGGCCTCGGTGTACGAATGGGTGGGCGGATGGGATGGCAGTGGGGAACCATGGCTTAGAGACGCGCTTGTCCAAAATGTGGGGTAAGTTACGAAAGTACCCCCCACCGATTTGAGGCGATTCTTTCGGTTCAGGGGTACCACGGGCATTTCGCGTGTCGGGATTTCGCGGGAGGTGGGAGTTTTCGCGTGCGTTGTAATTTCGGAATAGCAAGGCGCGGGTTGAGATGGAGGAAGTTGTCGGAGCACAACGAGACAAAGATATATCTTAAATATTTCGGGCTAACAAGGCGCGGGTTGAAATTTCCGAACAAGCCTAACGTGTACTATACCAAATCAATGCGCACTACAAATGTCATTCAAAACTTTGAATTCATGTTATGTTCAATTAAAATATTTCTCTACGTGTATAATGCATGCAACCTACTACTCAAATGAACGTTTTAGTGCATTCCAAACGTATATACTACCGCTTCAATATGAACTAAATTTGAATAATATCTACAGTAATGATTGTTGTGAAGTCAAAGCATTTGAATTCATTTCTCTATTTTAATAAGATCTACAATCATCATTATTGTCAAGTTAAACCATCGTTTGTGTATTATCTTCACAGCACACCACATGATCAGTATCGAGTTACATATGAACTATGTGTACTATATCAACTCGAACTAGACTTTTTGAATCCACTTTATTTTGATTGCAAATCACATTACATTTCTAGCTCTAGCTAGATCTTCATAATCTAAACCATGTCTCATATGTATAATGTGTTTATCACATTATGTATGGTGCCCCGCCCCTACGCCTACAAGTATTTAGATGTGAGTTGCAAACATCACACATTACCATAAATTCAAATAAAATGTGAGAATGTCTGATATATAGTATTGTTTAGATTGCTCGATATTTAGTTGTAAGCTGCAAACGCCGCACATTATCGCAAATTCAAATAAAATGTGAGATTGTTTGATGTATAGTATGGTTTAGATTGTTCGGCATTTAGCTGTGAGTTGCAAACGCCATGCATTATTACATTATGGTATAACATGTGCACAACACGTGTATCACCTCTATATTCATGCATGCAATGTTTAAAACACAATGATCTCCTATTCAAATATATGAATCCGCTTTCATATCAAATTATGATCTTTGTTAGTCTCTTACACCCACACAATCTTCTAACCTTTGTAGCTACCACTAACTTTCTCTCGTACATGCACACGCCCTCCTCGCCCTCCCCCTCCCTCGGCATTCTATCCACCAGGCACATTCATTTTTTCCTTTAGGTCATTCTCCCAGAGTCTCCACAACTCCTTTCTGACACACACCGATCGATAAACCTCTCCAGCGATGCCTGCCTACAGCATACACACACAGCTTCAATCTCCTCCTTTATGTGTCCTTGCCTCGTGTCTCTCATATGGTCAGACACACGTGTAAACTCTCACCCCTCTTTTAATCAATCTCACAACCGCACACTCCTCCCCCTATCTAGCTAGTAGTTGGGCCTCTCGCACCACCTCCTAGCTCCATTCTCTTTGTCTATCCATCTCGCTGGGCCTTATTTGCCTCTAACAAATGGATGTACACCAACCAATATCTCGCTATAGATATAGCCAGCTAGGTCCTTATAACTCGTTTTTACCAACACATCGATCGATCTACCTCATTAGTTGTGTCTCTCCCTTCCTCCGACAAACAACAATTGATCTACCGATCTAGTTAGGTTTGCTTACCAAACACATGGTTCCCCTTCATCATCCATGGATGCGTCCCGACAGATCTATCACGCACAGGCACACACAAAAACACATCCCCACTCTTATTGATAACATTGCAGTTCCACCCTCAGTTTGTCTAGTAGGCCTCTCCCAACATCTCCGAGAAGCAACTCCATCACCCATCCAGCACTCTACCCCTCTTCCTCCCTCTCCCTCCCAATCTCTCTCTTCTCTCTCTCTGTCCCATCATATTTCCCGTCCTTCAGTTATGTATGGATGTCGACCGATCTCCTTCATGACATAGCTGGGTCTCTTCTTCTCAACACATATACGAGTCGTTCTACCTCTATAGTTTGGCCTCTGCCTACCCCTCCCCCACCCCTCCCCCCCCACACACTGATACATCAAGCGCTCTATTCATGTCTCCCTGCCACACACAAACTTGACATGTGCCCTCTAACGTTCCGGTAGGCCAGTCGCCCTATATCTTTGACTTGCACACACACACACACACACGCAATTTCGATGGCTCTCTTCATCGATCTCGCACCCACCCGTACTTGATCCTCTCTTCGGCTCTATCGATAGCTATGACCCCTCCCTCTCTTCTCGTGGATTGCCCAACCCTCTATGTATGATATGGATAGGCCTCTATTTCACACACATTGCATGCAAAATTTTGTCTGAGATGTCATCGACACATATTCCCACAAATAATTCACGAAATCAACCCCCCTCCCCACCCCCACTCCGCACCACAAAAAAAAACACTCATGAACGCGGTTTGTATCTCTCTCACACACCCACGTAGGTGGGGGACATGCACAAAGAGAATAGGTGCATGCACGGCGCACGTAGTCCCGTCTCTTTCCCAACCACACCCGCGCGGGTACACGGTGGAGCTTATTTCTGTACGAAAAAGGCAGCCCACGTGGTAATTTGGCACGTGTACTGGTTGTCCACTTGGTGGAGGGAGGATCGTCTACCATGGGTGAACAAACAAATTGTGACTTGACACGTTATGTTAAATTAAAAAAAGAGGCAAACCATGTGGGCCTACCTTAGAGGCATGGCTCTATACACTGGAGTACTTTTGATGTGTCCCGTCAACTCGCAGAACGAGGAGAAGCTTGCTTAGTATGCCGTCTCCCCCGCCCACGGGCGCGGTGGCTCGCAAGATGAGGTGAAGCTTGCTCCTCCCTCGCCCATGCGTGCGGTGGCTCACAGGACGAGGAGAAAAATTTACTACTCCCTCCGTTTACTCCTCGTCCCTACTACCTTGGTTATAGAGATTATATCATATTGTTTGGAATATATATGTCCTTAGTAGATTTCAATATGAACTACTAGTACATACTCCAAACACTGATGTATATAGACATATTTTAGAGTGTACATTCACTCATTTTGCTCCGTATGTAGTAGTACTCTCCCTCGCCCCTCGACCCTCGCCCACGTGGTGGACGTGCAGCAATTCATTCGGTCTCATATAGCCAGAACGATATATACTGCACTACCATTATTCCTCAACTTCCCGAAGAGGCGAAGAGCCAATCGCAAGGTTAATATTTTGGAGATGCCAAGCGCAAGGTTATAGGAGAACGAGTAGTAGGTGCCGCATCATTTATAAATATTTTTTTTCTTCAGTGGCACGTACGCAATATGATAGGTTCATATGGAGAGAAAAGGAAACCGCTCCACTATATACATAGTCAGGACGGGCCAGCCTACACGGTTGCTTGCTGGGCTTGCTCTCTTCACACTCTCTCGCACGAAACAACTGTGGCCACATCTCTAACATCCCAGCGGATCACGTCTGCTTGGGGAAGGGGTGGATGCTTAGTGTAGATGCGGTGGCCGTTGCCGACGGTGAAAACCCATTGTCGGCACGTCCCGATCAGGTGTCCCCGCTGTTCTCTCTCACAAAGCCGGTGAGGTTGCCTTCGTCCCTTGCTCACTGCCGCGACGTCGGCAGTTGCCTCCTCCTGGCGCCCTCCTCAAGGTCGAGCTACATCCCTAGGTACAACTCCCTTTACAGCCGGCTTGCACCACTGCTCCAGCTGCCCACATCACTCCCTGTGGATATTTCTCTACTTCTTTGCCCCGCACATACCTGATACCTCTACTGGCTTCTACGTACTATATTTGTGATGAGTTTATGTCTCATCAACTAGTCCTAGTAATCTCATTCTAATCACGCTTCTTCAATTTCTTTGCCACAGGGATGCTCATCTCGATTTTGATGAAACTGCACAAAATGATCCGATGGTCAAAAGGTTGCAAACTTCATTTATTAGGAAGCTCGAATGTTGCCAGCAAATTGAAGCCTGGTCAGGGTTCACGGTTCAAGGGCTAGGGACTGCATGGATCGTTTTTTTGTTTAGCTGCCTCTGTTCCAAAATAAGTGTCAACTTTAGTAGTAGTACAACTTTGTACTAAAGTTTGCATAAAGTTGAGACACTTATTTTGGAACGGAGGGAGTACATATTTGCTATGATCTGTCAATCATTGAGATGCAATAGCATGCATGTTAGTCTCCTTTGTATTTGATGAAATGTTGCAACGGGCAACCTTGGACGCAAGATACATGTAACAGGAGCTGGAAGCTTCATAGCATTGTACAAATTTATCTCGCTGATAAATTATAGTACGTACTAGTACTATACTAGTACTTCCTCCGTTCCTAAATATAAATCTTTGTAGATATTTCACCATTAACCACATGCGGATGTATATAGATGCATTTTAAGTGTAGATTCATTCATTTTGTTCCGTATGTAGTTCACCTAGTGGAATCTCTACAAAGACTTATCTACTAGTAATAGCTAGCCCCACTACTATGAATTCTCTATCCTCTCCTTGAGCCACATCATCAAAATTGACGTAGCCGTTAGATGAAGTAAATCAGTCATAATAGCCGTCTGATCTAGACGTTGAGAGGCTCAGCACTAAGCCACATGCAAGCATGCAAAAATACCGTGGCACATGCATGTGAGTGGGTTTTAAATCACATCAACATGTCTGCATGCAAGCATGCACCGGTAGCATGCATGTAAGTGAGCTTTTAAGTCCCATTAACATGTCAAAAAGAAAAGTATAATCCCATTATGCAGTAGGAGTTGGTTGATCTTTTTTCCTTATGTGGAATGATCTAAATGATGATGGGAGTTTATTTAGTTTGGCTACCACATTTGTCATGAGGTTATAGATTTTTTTAGTTCTATGAAATCGATAATTTTGTGCAGAGAGATATACCGCTGTTCTGCGGCAACAAGCGGGGACTCATCTAGTAATATTTAGGAATGGAGGGAGTACTATGTAAAGAGTTACATGTCGCACGGTGATAGTGTGAGGTAGGCCATGTAATCTCTGAGCCTGCATGTTTTCACTGCTCTTGCACTCCTCCGCTGTAAGAATGGAGAAAATTGTAATCTACTATACCTCCTTTCGCCGAAAGCGTGGGGCATCCAGCAGTCCTACCACCTCAGTAATAAAGACCAATGAGCCGTCAAATCACATAGACCCAGCAGTAAGTTGGACGGACGAAGCAACCATCACTCTTGCGCCGGTGAGAGGTCGCGTCCGCTCTGCCCGGGCATGAATGCAGCACCGATTCTTTGGAGCGGCGCTAACCATTCGGGCGAGAAGCGCGCGCGGGCGGTGGAGGGGCTTTGGGTGGGCCAGGCTGGTCAGGAGCGGGCGTGGCAGCTGTCCGCATGTCCCTACTAGACATGCCCGGAAACGAGAGGATGCACCTACTCTCGCGGCTAAAATCGTACACTACACACCATATCTCTGTAGGAGTAGGTCGATCTGTCGCACTCTCTAACACACACATGCTGTTAAACACACACACGCACACGCATGCACCTTGGTCCTGTTGCACCTTCTAACGTGACTTATTACACCTAGACGGAGGGAGTAGTAAGTATACGAGATACGGTGGCACACTGACTTAAGTCGAATACAAGTGCCCAAAATTTGTGTGCATGTTATAATAAGGATTCACTTAAAATAGTACATGAGCGAACAGAGGGATCAATTGGACAGTGTTCCCGAGCAGTAGCGAGATGTGTGAGGTAGTAAGATCCACTGTTGGCGCTTTTAATTTTTCTTATTAATTTGTTTGTTTCACCCTCTGACTGGTGGGACCCAACGTACTACTGGAGAGAGGTAAGGTGACTAAGGCTGCATTATTTCTGCACCACTGTGGATAGTCTTACCACCAAAGCCACATGACACGATTATGATTGAAATCCTAAGGACTCCCACACACACAAAACAAAGCACGACATGCCTGTCACACGAATGCAGGAATGTATAAAAGGTTATTTTCCTCTCGTTCAACATAACGGGAGGGTTGTGTAGCTGGTTAGCCTGTTCGCTCATCAAACTTGAGGTCTCGGGTTCGATAACTACACTTGAGCATAATTTTTGCCAGGAGGATTCTTTGACTGGTCAAAATGTTTTCTAGGGTTTGCACGCTTCACACTCTCTCTCCAGTATATATATATATATATATATATATATATATATATATATATATATATATATATATATATATATATATATATATATATATATATATGCACGCCGGAGCCTCAGTGCTTGTACTTGCTCTCTTCACACTCTCTCGCCCTCTCCCGCTGGATCCTTAGCGCTTGTAGTTGCTCTCTTCACACTCTCTCGCCCTCTCTAGATCTAAACATGACTTCGTTGGCCTCTCTCTCCCCTCACTGCTGCTCAAAGAGCTGGCAGGATCCGTCCACCGGGAAGGGAAGGAGGCTTAATGCTGTCGCCGTCGGCGAGGGAGGGAATCCACTACCGGCGCTGCTGTTCACTTTCCACCCAGCGGCGGCGCGGGAGGGCCTCCGACCCCTTCTTCGCCGCCGTCCCATCGCCCATCGAACCACGCCCCAAGAACCTTAAGGTATATTTTACTTACTCCACATGCATTGCTCTAGCTGCATGTATACCATGAATCTAGGACGTGGTTCAAAGAGGAAAGGAGTGGGGGAAAGTAGTGGGAAAAGTTGTATATATCATGAATCTAGGACGCGGTTCAAAGAGGAAATGAAGGGGGAAAGTTGTATAGCATGAATCTAGGACGTGGTTCAAAGAGGAAAGGAATGGTGGAAAGTAGTGGGGAAAGTTGTATCGCATAAATCTAGGACGTGGTTCAAAGAGGAAAGGAAGGGGCGAAAGTATTAGTATAAAAAGGAAAGGAAGGGACAAGGATGTAGAGTTTGAGCAGGACTAGATTTGCTGCGCTCACATAGGGAAAGGTGTCTAAAGATAACAAAACTAGGACCAACACAAATATGCTCCTTGGTTGTTTGCTCTTTGTTGCAACGGACTGTGCATGACCACAGTACATCGGTAGATGCACATGGTGCTGGTGCGTCCACTGTCCCATGCAACTCATTAGTTGTTGTTAATCTATGGCCCTGTTTGGTTAAAAACTCCCTAGTCCCTACCTGCTTGGTTCCAGGGACTAAACATGGACTAGAGATTATTTAATGACATGATAAAAGACCATGTTACCCCTAGTAATGAACTAATAGAAGCAAGGTGCGATGCGTGGCAGGGGCAATTGTTGGAAAAAGTCCCAAAAAGACTCCCTCGGGGTCTTCTTTCTTTAGTCCCAAATGCCTACTTTTAGTCCCGAAAAGTCCCTCCTGTTTGGTTTAGATGTGACTGACACGGAGTTTTTTTAGTCCCTACACCAAAATGTCCCTGTAAACAAACACCCTCTTATAATGCCGCTGGAAAATTGATGCAATGCCATAGTTAAAAGCAAATTACATGTTTAATGAATTTTATTGTTAATATAATCTCTATGTTAATATTAATCAATGCCACCGTTTGAGAAATGCTACTGTCTTGCTTTCTTTCCCATTTAGATAAGGTAGATGCTTCTTTTTGTTGGTTTCTGTGTCATCCACCGTTATTGACCACTAATTGTTTCCTTTGCACCTCTGTGTAAACAGGGTTATCTACTTCACCTCGTTGCCATTGTGACCTTTTGTTGCATTGCACAAAACACTTTTGTTTTAAGAGTGTTTTGTGCAGTTCAACCAAAATGTCACACCGACAACGTTGCTTGATTGCTTGATCTTAGTGGAACTGCACAAGAGGAGATCTTACTTCCTATCCGTTAAGGTGAATTTGGTTCAGATCTTCTTCTTGTGAGTTGTTTGAATTCCACATCATGAGAGGTCAGTACTAGCCTTCTTTCACATGATTCTGCAGTGTGCTTTCATATGTTGTGCTACTTGTACGATAATGTTGCTTGATTTTAGTGAACTGCACAAATGGAGACAAGACTTCCAATCTGTATGTGCACCGTAATATCCCATTGAGGTAAGATAAGGATATTTCACAACTGTTGGTCTGTATTTTGCCACTTTCATCAGAAAATTAAGTTTAGTACTATACTTGTGCTCCCTAATTGACATGCCAAATCTTACATTGAAGGCGAAGCTTGTCTGTTATTGAACCAAGTGATGACGGGGAAGAACATGCAGAAGAAAAACAATCAACTCCCGGTGCTATAATGAAGCACTGGAACTGTGACGACACAAGTAATGATATAGTTTTGCATCTTAATTTATTGCTATGGTTGGAACGAGCAATTGTTTTGCCACTGATTTGATGCCATACGTAATTATCTCTACTTGTGCAAACATGGATCTTCTTTGAAGATACCATATATTTTAGTGGAACTGCACAAGAAGATGTTGGAAACATTAAACTAATTGAGGAGTATATAGTAAGCATGGCCACCCCCTTAGATAGCAACAGATGGTTCCCGAGAAGTGCTTCATCTGTATGCTCTACACAATCAGCCTCCTGACAAAGGTTGGTACTCGCCCACTGATTTCATCCATATGATTGAGCTTTGTCATCTCTATTGGTGTTGTTCTACTGTTTAGATACTGTCATGAAAAAGTGGTATTGTCCTTGGGAAGTGCTTCATCTGTGATGTTTTTAATATTTCATTTCCTTTTTTTCGAGCAAACATGGATGCTAGCATTTAGTAGTCCTCTTGTCTTTTCACAATAGGATCATCTTCCTCTGAAGAAGAATATGGAGTACGTGAAGTGACTAGTTCCGATTATGCCAGGATGAAGAAGCACTGTCTATCTTCTCATCAGAAGGAGCAGTTGAAGGATGGTTACATTACTCCCCACAAGACCAAACTAACTTCAGCTCAGAAGGACTGACAAATCTCCCTTTTTTTGCTGTGATGCGTGAGTACAATGTTGTTCTAGGATTCTTTCTAGTGAGTTCCATTTTTCTAAAAGTGTGCTATACATGGACCATGTATGTGCCTATTGAAACTGTCAATTCATAGTACAATTTGCTTTATACTAATTACTTTTTTGTATTTGTGCAAATAGGGGTGCTCAGCTTGATTTCAACGGGAACTGCACAAAATGTTCATGAATACATCGAATCATTCATTTCCACCACAAGAAAGGAGGTGCCCATAAGTTCAAGGCGTTGCAACATATAAGGGCGAAATCATACAAGCTACGCGTGAATTTGGTTGATTTTGGTGGAACTGCACAAAAAGAACGGCTAGTTTATTTAGCACGAGGTGCCATGTTAATGTCCGAACTGATGGCAAACCCTGCCCATTCCACAATCGTAGGCATTTGATATTTTGGAATGGGACAACCTTGTCAAAATTTGCTCATTGATTTTAGCAAGATATGCGTTTGATATTTTCGAATGGGACGCCCTTTGCTGTCAGCAGCGGCGATCAATTTTTTCTTTATTCTTTAGTTGTGAAGTAAATATTGCCTCTGACATGTGAGTCACTGAGATGCATAATCATCGATTGTTTTGAATGTTCTCTATGAATTTCCAGGCCCGTGTGTTTGATTGCAATGTATAGAAACGCTCAAAAGCTGCTCAAACTCTTTGTACTCCTTCTGTTCCTTTTTACTTCGCACATTGTGAAAGTGCATACTTTTTTGTATAAGATTGGTCAAAGTAGAGATACTTTGACTGCAGACAAAACTTGTATGCAAACTAGAAAGGACCGGAGGGAGTACATGTGAAACTGATGCAAACGTGGTGATCACCCTGGGAATAATGCTAGTACATATTGTTTTGCATGTTCATCCAATGCCAGTGATACATGAATTCGAACTAATCGAAATAAATTCATTCATACACGGTCGGATTTCATATAAACATGCCGGATTTCATTACATTTCATACATTCTTCAACTAAAAAGAGGTGTTTGTGGCCGCATGCATCTCCCAGATGCAGAGGCCGGGGGTCATCCTCCTTTTCGAAAAAAAACTAAAAAGGGCCACGCTGGAGGTATAATTAATTAACCGAAGCTACCCACTTGTGCCCCGCTGAGCCGAACAAAAGCTTCAGTGACTTAACTGCAGGTGCAGTTGCGTAACTGACATGTGGCCTGTTGGGCCCACGTGTCAGTCAGCCAACTGCACCAGCAGTTAAGTAGAAGCAGCGTTCTTCTTCAGCGCAGCTCTCCGACTCCACGTCGCCGCCAAGAAGCTAACCGGCCGTCAATGGTCAACCCGCCTAGCTTGGCCTCAACCGGAGGGTAGCAGCGATGGCCTTACTTGGACCCGAGCGGCGGCGACCTACCGTGTTCTACTCTTCCTCGTTTTCTGGGTGGCACGGCCTCGTTGGCAGTGGGGCGGGGCCTCGGCGGAGCCGGCGATGCCTCTGTCTTGTTGCCGGTGGGCGGCGCCTCAGCGGAGTGGTGGAAATCCTCCCCCACGCTGCCGTCATGGTGGGGCCTCGGTTGAGCCGATGATGTCCTCTGCCTCATTGTTGGCGGGCGGGGTTTCGGCAGAGCCAGCGGTGTCCTCTGCCTCGTTGTTGGCGCCGCGGGGCCTCGGCGGAGCCGACGGTGTCCTCTGCCTCGTTGTTGGCGCCACGGGGCGTCGGCGGAGCAGGGCGTCGTTGAAGCCAACGAAGCAGGGACTCGTCAGAGCCGGCATTGTCCTCTGCCTCGTCCTCGGTCTCGCCAAACAGCGCCTCGCCCGCTTCATCGCCCTCTTTGCTAGCCTCTTTGTAGGCAGCCGCAGCCTCCGCCACCCGCATGCGGTATCGCCAGCGCTCGAGGCGGTCCTTGCGGGTGGAGCGATACGAGTTGAGCAGCGCCTCCTGCTCCGCCCGCTCCGCGGCGATCTGCTCCTCCGCCTACTGGTGCTCCTGGAGGAGATGGCCATTGTAGGCGGCGTCGGTCTGCGCCTCCCGGAACTGCTCCTCACGCATCTGCCTCACCCTGTCCATATATTGGGCACGTGCCTCGCCGATGGTCATGGTGCAATGCACCGGCGAGGATGGCACTGAGGAGGGGGTTGGCGCCGGATCATCAACTACCATGTTCTCCATTGGGACGTCGTCGTCCTCCGGCTGCCTGCCAGCCAGCCGGTCGGCAGCAATGGCTGCTATCTCCTTGTGGTCCGTCGTCCGCCCGTACCGAAGAGCGCTGGAGCGCGAGGAAGCCATGGTGGGCAGTAGTGGTGTGTACAGGAGAAAGGCAACGGATGCGGATGACTGCGGCTATGGCCGGCGCAGCAGTTTATATAGCAATGGTGGGCAGGCGGAGGGACGGACGTGTGACGCCGGAGTAGCCGCCTCGGCAACCGTGTATCATTAATGTGTGCGGCAGATGGACAGACGGACGGCACTTGTGTCGTTTGAAGGCGGAGCAATCGCCTGCACCGGGAAGCGGGGCAGCCGATGCTGACTGTTTCGGGCGGAAAGCGCGCGCGGGCGAGGAGATCACTTTACTTGGATAGGATGACAATGGGGACCCACCAGGTCCATAGCCTCACGTATGCAAGTGCCTCCTTATTATATATATAACTATAATTTATTCTGCTTCCTCCTGGTTTCCTGACATTACGGTCCCACACCATTGTCTACCTATGTACTCCCTCCTTTCCGGTTTATAGGGCTTATCTCAAAATTTTAGTTTTTCCATTTTGTAAGGCTCAATTTGGTTGTTTTCCATCACATGTTCAGATTCCAAGGTGCATTAAATCATTACATGCAAGTATTAAGAGAAAATTGACTAATGCATGTAGTTTATGCATGCATGCATTGCAATTAATGCATTGATAAACATAATTTTTTGAGGATAACAAGAGCATTAATTAGGTCCTTTTGCAAAACTAGAAAAAGTATTCCACCACTCGCCATCTACCTTGATTGATGAGATTTTTGAATTGAGCATTATAAACCGGAAAGGAGGGAGTAGTCAATAAACGAGAGAATTGCACAAGAAGCGGCCGACAGCTGGGACCAAGCAGCTCGAGCAGTATTTGTGTTTTTGAGGTGTGAGCACAACAGAGTTTTTTGATGTTTACCCCATATATTAATTTTTCTCCTCTGAACAACAACAAAAACATCACTGCAGGTATTAACTGGGCGGGCTGTGGCCCGTCTAGCCCAGGCCAGATATCCAGCCCAGATATTAATTTTTTTCAAGCTGAAAATGGCTAACCCAGCTATACTTTTTTTAGGAATACCCAGGCGAGGTCAAGTTGTTATTCTCCACCCCGCTGGGCTGCAAATCTTTCCTAGGAGGGATGCATTAGGCTTAACAAGAAAATGGGCTTTAAGAAATAATAAATGGGATGTAATTATAAAAACTGGATAGTAACTATAAAAAGATGCACCAAACAATGATTACTTTATAAAATATTATTGATGGAATATTGAAAAATTTAATTTCATTAATTGTTGCGAGTGGAATGTGTCGTTGGATTTTTACGCAATATAAATTTATATTGAAATTGTATTTAATCTGACTAAAATTTCGGGATAAAAATATTCGGATCCCATCAAAATGTGGGAAATTTTATTGAATTCTGTTTTGAACGGTTGGTTGAAATGGGCTATACTTTTAACAAACTGTAAATGGGCTGTAGTAAATTCCATTAGAATTCAAAAATGGGCTACACATTCTTACAAATCTCAAATGGGCTATAAGTTCTCTGCCACACACTTCTGGCCTTACTAAGTTGACGCGTCCCCTAAAAAAACAGAGTCAACGGGTATGCAAGGCTTTGTCAACTTATAGTCAACACACGGTTCTAGCAGCAGTGGCCGTTGGATGTCCATCCAACGGATGCCATGCTTCTTCTTCAAACTCGGATATTCTAGCTTCACCCGCCCAAAAAATGATTCATCCCCCTGACATCTGGGGCGCACCGTTTCGGAAGCTGACCTGTGGGCCTACTAAGTTGATGTACCAAGGGCTTTGTCAACTTAGTCAATATAAACGATTCTAGCTGCAGTGACCGTACGATGTCCATCCAACGGCCATCGCGCTTCTTCAACCTCTGGTCTTCTTGCTCCAGCCGCCCAAAGCAGCGCCGGTCGTGCCGCCTGCTCCTGCCTCCCGTGGCCGGCTGTGCTGCCGCGGAGGCCTCACCGCCCCCTACTACTCCCACCGCTAGCCAGGCCATCCCACCACTCACCCACACCCCCTGTTATTCTGCGGCGACGGCAGCGCAGCCGAACCAGTGAACCCTCGTACTCCTCTACGCGTGTGCATCCACTGCCGCGTCTTCCCCGGCTCCACGTCATACCCTCCCTAGGCCTCGCCGTCGTCCACCGCCGTGGTGCTCTCGGCGCGGCGTGGTCAACGTGGTCAAGGAACGACTTCCATCGGACGTGGACTATACATGGAGAGGCTGACAGCTGGGTCCACGGCAGCCGCAAGGAAGTGCCTCCTTACTACGCGCAAAATAATTATTCCTCCACCTCACAGCGGGGACCCATCGGACGGGCCACCGTATTTCGCGAAAAAAATGATTCGCCCCCTGACTGCTGGGACCCACAAGCTACATCTTCGCACGCAAGGAAGTGCGTCCGAAAAAAACGATTCGCCCCCCTGACTGCTGGGACCCACCAGCTACATCTTTGCATGCAAGGAAGTGCGTCCGAAAAAAACGATTCGCCCCCCGACTGCTGGGACCCACCAGCTACACCTTCACACACAA
>NC_041381.1:284196125-284196996 GCF_002162155.2 Triticum dicoccoides | reverse complement strand
CACACAAGAAAGTGCGTCCGGGCAAAAAAAACGATTCGCCCCCTGACTGCTGGGACCCAGCAGCTACACCTTCGCACGCAAGGAAGTGTGTCCGGGCAAAAAAAAACGATTCGCCCCCTGACTGCTGGGACCCAGCAACTACACCATCGCACGCAAGGAAGTGTGTCCAGG
Source organism: Triticum dicoccoides (assembly GCF_002162155.2). NCBI lineage: Eukaryota > Viridiplantae > Streptophyta > Magnoliopsida > Poales > Poaceae > Triticum > Triticum dicoccoides. The sequence goes on along the minus strand of NC_041381.1, from coordinate 284,196,825 downwards.
CAAAAAAAATGATTCGCCCCCCTGACTGCTAGGACCCACCAGCTACATCTTCGCAGGCAAGGAAGTACCTGACTGTCGGGACCCACCTGGTCGAAGCATACGTAGCGTTGTCATCCTGGTCATGAACGTATACGTACATACTGGTCGATGTAGAGGCGCGCACGTGTCATAGTAGACGCGCGCACATAGCATGTACACATAGTTACAGCGGCCAGGGTGCAAGAAAGAAATTACGGTCACGTATGTGTACATACGTGCGGGGTATCGAACGCCTAGTCGTGCATACGTACGACGAGGGCTCGTGTTCATGGGGAGGCAACGGAATGCGTCGTGTTCATGGGGAGGCAACAGAATGCGTCGTGTTCATGGGGAGGCAACAGAATGCATCGTGTTCATCGGGAGGCAACGGAACGCGTGGGAGCCAACCGGCTGGGTCGGAACGGAATGCGTGGTCGTGTTCATCGGGAGGGCTTGGACGGAACAGGCGATGGAAATGAGGCCTGGCATACCGCACAACGGAGGAAACGTCCTTGTGTTCGACCAGCCACGTTCGAAACGGGGTCCTGTTGATCGGGAGGGGCCTGGCGTACCGCAAAACGGAGGAAACGGACCTCATACGGTCGAAACGGGGGTCCTGTTGATCGGGAGGGGTGTGGCGTACCGCAAAACGGACGAAACAGACTTGTGTTGGAGCGCTACG
>NC_041381.1:284165507-284195526 GCF_002162155.2 Triticum dicoccoides | reverse complement strand
TCATCCAATCGATCGGCTTCAGTTAGCAGCAGTAGCGAAGGAATCGCTCCATCGGGTTCAGTTAATAGCCATCGATCGATCCCTCGGGTTCAGTAATGCGTAGCCTGCAGTGCAATCGCTCGGGTTCAGTTAGAGCCCAACGCCTCGCTCGGGTTCAGTTAGAGCCAGCGCCTCGCACACACGCGCGTACCTGTACGAGAGACACGCGCATCGCTCTCCCACCATAACCGGCAACTCCGCGAAATTTTCCTCCCCCTCGCTTCTACCATGGTTTTTTCCGTCATGGACGGCCCAAAGAATGTCATGCAGCTGCGTCTCCGTCCCGCCCAGGACGAAAAGCCCATTTTCTGTCATGATTTTTTGTCATAGAAGTAGGAGCCACCACATCTATGATGATACCGGGGTTTGTCACAATTATCGTCATAGAAGTGTCATATGTATGACAGAATTTTTTTTTGTTCGGCCCAAAATGTCACGGATGTGTCTTTTTTTTGTAGTGTTGAGGTGAGAATGGAGTATCTAGGTGACATTAGGGTTTTGGTTGATTTGTGTATTAAGGTGTTATTCTAGTATGAACTCTATGATAGATTGAATGGAAAGAATAGCTTCATGTTATTTTACTACGGACTCTTGAATAGATAGAACAGAAAGGATAGCTTTGAGGTGGTTTCGTACCGTACCATAATCTCTTCATTTGTTCTCTGCTATTAGCGCTTTGGAGTGACTCTTTGTTGCATGTTGAGGGATAGTTATATGATCCAATTATGTTATTATTGTTGAGAGAACTTGCACTAGTGAAAGTATTAACCCTATGCCTTGTTTCCTACCATTGCAATACCGTTTACGCTCACTTTTATCATTAGTTACCTTGCTGTTTTTATAATTTCAGATTACAAAAACCCATATCTACCATCCATATTGCACTTGTATCACCATCTCTTCGCCGAACTAGTGCACCTATACAATTTACCATTGTATTGGGTGTGTTGGGGACACAAGAAACTCTTTGTTATTTGGTTGCAGGGTTGTTTAAGAGAGACCATCTTCATCCTACGCGTCCCACAGATTGATAAACCTTAGGTCATCCCACAGACTCTTTGTTATTTGCTACTGTCCTACAAACCTCTGCACTTGGAGGCCCAACAACGTCTACAAGGAAAAGGTTGCATAGTAGACATCAAACATGTTCTTCATGACCCACTACTGATTGATGATAACTTTCCTGATGAACAATCAGCTGTGATAAATGCTTCTCGTACTACTCCATGGTATGCTGATTATGCTAATTACATTGTTGCTAAATTCATACCACCTAGTTTCACATACGAGCAAAAGAAAAAGTTCTTCTATGATTTAAGACATTACTTCTGGGATGACCCACACCTTTATAAAGAAGGAGTAGATGGTGTTATTAGACATTGTGTACTTGAGCATGAACAGGAACAGATCCTACGCAAGTGTCACTCTGAGGCATATGGAGGACATCACCCGGGAGATAGAACTGCACATAAGGTATTGCAATCCGGTTTTTGTTGGCCTACTCTCTTCAAGGATGCCCGTAAGTTTGTCTTGTCTTGTGATGAATGTCAAAGAATTGGTAATATTAGTAGACGTCAAGAAATGCCTATGAACTATTCACTTGTTATTGAACCATTTGATGTTTGGGGCTTTGATTATATGGGACCTTTTACTTCCTCTAACGGGTATACACATATTTTAGTTGCTGTTGATTCTGTTACTAAGTGGGTGGAAGCTATTCGAACTAGTAGTGCTAATCATAACAGTTCGATTAAGATGCTTAGAGAAGTTATTTTTTCTGAGGTTTGGAGTCCCTAGATACTTAATGACTGATGGTGGTTCACATTTTATTCATGGTGCTTTTCGTAAAATGCTTGCTAAGTATGATGTTAATCATAGAATTGCATCTCCATACCATCCACAATCTAGTGGTCAAGTAGAATTGAGTAATAGAGAGATTAAACTAATTTTGCAAAAGACTGTTAATAGACCTAGAAAGAATTGGTCCATGAAACTTGATGATGCATCATGGTCCTATAGAATCGCATATAAAAATCCTATGGGTATGTCTCCATATAAAATGGTTTATGGAAAAGCATGTCACTTACCTCTCGACATAGAACACAAGGCATATTGGGCCATTAAAGAGCTCAATTATGATTTTAAACTTGCCCGTGAGAAGTGACTATTTGACATTAGCTCACTTGATGAATGGAGAGCCCAGGCCTATGTGAATGCCAAATTGTTTAAAGAGGAAGTTAAAAGATGACATGAAAAAAGGATACAAAAGCGTGAGTTTAATGTAGGTGATTATGTTTTGCTATACAACTCTCATTTAAGATTTTTTGTAGGAAAACTTCTCTCTAAATGGGAAGGTCCTTACATTATCGAGGAGGTCTATCGTTCCGGTGCCATAAAAATCAACAATGCCGTGGCACAAACCCGAAGGTGGTGAACAGGCAAAGAATCAAATATTATATCTCAGGTAATCCCATAAATGTTGAAACCAATGTTATTGACACCGTAACCCCGAAGGAGTACATAAGGGACACTTTCCAGAACATTTCAGGCTCTGAAAAAAATAGGTATGTGGTACGGTAAGTAAACCGACTCCAAAACAGTTCTAATAGCATTTTTTCTCTGTTTTGGAATATTCTAAAAAATAGGAAAATAAGAAGCAGTCCGAAAGGGACACGAGCATCCACGAGGGTGGAGGGCGCGCCCTACCCCCTGGGCGCGCCCCCTGCCTCGTGGACACCTCATGTACCCTCCGGACTCCATTTTCTTGCATGATACTTCTTTTGGTCGGTAAAAATTCATTATATAATCTCCGGAAGGTTTTAACCACCGTACCACGATGAAATCCTCTATTTTTGTTTTGAGCTATTTTTTGTCAGAGTTTCTCAAGGTCAGGCATCATGTCGTCTCCCTCCTCCAAAAATGTGGGCGACGATGCTTTGCTAATGAAGATAGAGACGAAGCGAGAAGAAATCAGGGAAATCAAGGAAGGTGACAAGATCAAGGAAGCCGCAGAGGAGCAAGTCCCGACAATAGAAGAAGAAGGCTTCTTTCAACCTTACTACAATCATCTCACCCCTACTGAAATTGAAGCTTTCAAGATGATTGAGCTAGCTTACATACAAAACAAGTATCTGACGCGTGAAAATATTTTGTTGCAAGAGCATATCACCGCACTCAAGGGCATTATTCGCAAGTTGGAGGATCTCCTACGCTCAATGTGCGACACCCTGTCATCAACAACTCCATCATCACCACCTCCGAAGAAAGAGACATAAATACATGGGTATGGGCACTCCCCTTGGCAACTACCACGCTTGGGGGAGGTGCCCTAGTATCGTATCACCAGCACACCTCTATCTTTACCGTTTTTCTTAGTTTGATCCTTTTGGTTATATCTTGATCTAGTAGAATAAAATTTTTAGTACGATCTAGCTTTGAGTTTTTTGTGTTGATCCCTATCTATGTAATCGAGAAAGCTTTATTGATCAAGATGGGGTTCTGTGACGTCTTAGTCTGGTTGTTGAACACAAACGAAGTACGCGAAGTTGCAGCTATGGCGAACTTTAAATCTAAACAAAAACCCAAAGTCTAAACGGTGCCCTAAGGGCTGTATATATGGAGGAAGAGGGGGGAATTTCATGGCCCTTGGTGGAGGGGTCCAAAACCAACCCTATCTCTTGTTTCCCCACACAGACGGACTCTAAAAATAGCATATACTTATGTATTTCGAAATTACATGGGCCTGGCCCAATAAAAAGGTGACGCAACACCTAGAATAGCCTCTAGACGAAATTTATGAAGTGGCATCTTGTATATTTCGTCCAAGGCTTCATGCACTCATTATGGTGGCTTCAAAGTCCTGAAATCATCACTTGTAACTCCATTCTTGTTCCCCTTACGCATGCCATCATCTCCATGCTTGGTCTTGCTCCAGTGTTCATCCCTCTTATCCATGCCAGGCCCATCATTTGTAAGCAAAACAAATGCATCCAATTTAGGCAGCATCATATTCTCAGGAACATTAGAATCATTACCAAGAAACGAAAGTACCTGATAATTTAATTGGCGTGCGCGAGCTCTAGTAATTGGTCCAGTATATGTAGCAGTAGGGGTTGTGGGTGTAATAATGGTATTGATGTCCTCATCATCCTCCCCTTCTTGAAATGAAGTCGTCCTCGACGGAAGCTTATCTTCCTCACCCAAATAAGGCTTCAAATCTGGAATGTTAAAAGTGGGACTAACCCCAAAATCTGCAGGCAACTCAAGTTTATATGCATTATCATTTATTTTCTCTAACACCTTAAAATGACCATCAGCACGTGGCATTAGCTTTGATTTGTGCAAATTAGGAAACCTATCCTTACGAAAATGTAACCAAACGAGATGTCCAGGTGCAAAGACAACATGTGTTCTAGCCTTATCTCCAACAAGTTTATATTTAGCATTCATACGCCCTTTGTTTTCCTTAGTTAACTCATGCATATTTAAGATCAATTCAGCATATTGTTTAGCATCAAAATTAACCTTCTCCGAAGATGGAAGAGGCAACAAATCAATAGGTGCACGAGGTAGAAAACCATACACAATTTCAAAAGGGCACATCTTAGTAGTAGAATGCAATGACCGATTATAAGCAAATTCAATAGGAGGCAAGCATTCTTCCCACATCTTATTATTATTCTTCAAAATAACCCCAAGCATAGTAGACAATGTTCTATTGACTACTTCAGTTTGTCCATCAGTTTGGGGGTGACAAGTAGCACTAAAAAGCAGTTTAGTCCCCAACTTAGCCCATAAATATCTCCAAAAGTGGCTAAGAAATTTAGTATCACGATCTGAAATAATAGTATTTGGCACACCACGAAAGAACAAATCAACAACATTAACAGCATCATCACTTTTATGACATGGTATAAAGTGTGCCATTTTCGAGAATCTATCCACGACAACAAATATGCTATCCCGCCCCTTCTTTGTTCGAGGTAAACCTCAAACAAAGTCCATAGATATATCCTCCCAAGGAACACTAGGTATAGGCAAAAGCATATATGACTTAGTTATTTGACATGTAGTGCAACGAGCAACAAAATGCTCAACATCCCGTCTCATCTTTGGCCAAAAGAAATGTGTAGCAAGTATATCCTCTGTCTTATTCACGCTAAAGTGTCCCATTAATCCTCCTCCAAGCGCCTCCTGCAACAACAAAAGATGAATGGAGCTAGCTGGAATGCATATCTTGTTAGCAAGAAACACAAACCCATCGTTAATGACGAATTTGTTCCATGTTCTTCCTTCTTTACAATTCTGCAATACATCTTTAAAATCAGCATCATGCACATATTGATCTTTGATGGTCTCCAAACCAAATATCTTGAAGTTAAGTTGTGAAAGCATAGTATAGCGATGAGACAATGCATCAGCAATAACATTTTCTTTACCTTTCTTGTGTTTAATGACATAATGGAAAGTCTCAATGAATTCAACCCATTTAGCATGTCTACGATTCAGTTTAGCTTGACTTTTAATATGTTTCAAAGATTCATGATCAGAATGTATAACAAATTCTTTGGGCAATTTATAATGTTGCCATGTTTCTAAAGTCCGAACAAGAGCATATAATTCTTTATCATAAGTAGAATAATTCAGACTAGGCCCACTCAATTTTTTAGAAAAGTATGCAACAGGTTTGCCATCTTGTAATAACACACCTCCTAATCCAATTCCACTAGCATCACATTCAAGCTCAAAAGTCTTATTAAAATCAGGAAGTTGGAGTAAAGGAGCATGTGTCAACTTATCTCTCAATACCGTGAAGGCTTCTTCCTGTGTGGTACCCCAAACAAAAGGCACATCTTTCTTTGTAAGCTCATTGAGAGGTGCATCAATGGTGCTTAAATCTCTCACAAAACGCCTAGAATCCAGCGAGGCCAAGAAAACTCCTCACTTGTGTGACCGTTTTGGGCTGCGGCCAACTCTCAATAGCTTCAATCTTGGCTTTATCAACTTCAATTCCCTATGGAGTAACAACATAGCCAAGAAAAGATACTCGGTCGGTGCAAAAGGTGCACTTCCCAAGGTTACCAAACAAACATGCATCACGTAGAGCAATAAAAACAACACGCAAATGTTCCAAATTTTCCTCCAAAGATCTATTATAAATTAGTATATCATCAAAATAGACTACCACAAATCATCCAATGAAAGCACGTAAAACTTCGTTCATTAATCTCATGAAAGTACTAGGTGCATTAGTTTACCCAAAAGTCATGACTAACCACTCATATAATCCAAACTTAGTTTTAAATGTTGTTTTCCATTCATCCCCCAATTTCATACAAATTTGATGGTATCCACTACGCGAATCAACTTTTGAGAATATTGTAGAGACACTCAATTCATCAAGCATATCATCTAGCCTAGGAATAGGATGATGATAATGAATAGTAATATTATTAATGCCTCTACAATCAACACACATACGCGATGTACCATCCTTTTTCGGCACTAGAAAAATAGGAACATCATAAGGACTAAGGGATTCACGTATATAACCTTTGTTGAGAAGCTCCTGTACTTGACGCATAATCTCCTTCGTCTCCTCTGGATTGGTACAGTATGGTGCACGGTTTGGCGGTGAAGCACCGGGAATTAAGTCAATCTGATGCTCAGTCCCTCGAATAGGCGGTAATCCCGGTGGCACCTCTTGTGGAAAGACGTCAGCAAACTCCTGCAAAATATTGGTGACAGTATGAGGCAAATAGGAAGGCACGTCCTGAATGAAAATAATGCCTCTTTGCAAAGCATAGCAAACAGATTTGCTGAAATCTAGCTCATCAATATCAGATTTGGTGGAAAATAAACATGCACTTTTCAATTTAATTTCAGAAGCAACACTAGATGGTTTATTATTAGGATTCATTTTTTACTCAAATTCTTTTGCCACAATCTGATTTTCACTCATATTTTTCTCCTGTTTTGCTTTATTAGTTCTATTAATATCATCTTTCAAAATGGAATCAGGAGTCATAGGAAGCAAAGTAATATTTTTATCCTTATGAAGAAGAGTATACTGATTGTTTCTACCATGGTGTATAGAATTGTTATCAAATTGCCATGGTCTACCAAGTAATAAAGAACATGCTTGCATAGGTACCACATTACAATCAACATAATCAGCATATGTAGAGATACTAAAGTGCATACGAACAGTACGTATTACATTAACCTTGCCGCTATTGTTGAAGTGGTGGTGCAGTGGAAGTAGGAGATGCACGCGAACAAAGATAGGGTTCTGTGACATCTTGGTCTGGTCGTTGAACACAAACAAAGTACGCGAAGTTGCAGCTATGGCGAACTTCTAATCTAAACAAAAACCCAAAGTCTAAACGGTGCCCTAAGGGCTGTATATATGGAGGAAGAGGGGGGGATTTCATGGCCCTTGGTGGAGGGGTCCGAAACCAACCCTATCTCATATTTCCCCACACATATGGACTCTAAAAATAGCCTATACTTATGTATTTCGAAATTACATGGGCCTGGCCCAATAAAAAGGTGACGCAGAACCTAGAATAGCCTCTGGACGAAATTTATGAAGTGGCATCTTGTATATTTCGTCCAAGGCTTCATGCACTCATTATGGTGGCTTCAAAGTCTTGAAATCATCACTTGTAACTTCGTTCTTGTTCCCCTTGCGCATGCCATTATCTCCATGCTTGGTCTTGCTCCAGTGTTCATCCCTCTTATCCATGCCAGGCCCTTCATTTGTAAGCAAAACAAATGTATCCAATTTAGGCAGCATCATATTCTCATGAACATTAGAATCATTACCAAGAAACGAGAGTACCTGATAAATTAATTGGCGTGCGCGAGCTCTAGTAATTGGTCCAGTATATGTAGCAGTAGGGGTTGTGGGTGTAACAATGCTATTGATGTCCTCATCAACATATAAAGAGTATGCTGAATAAAAGTTGTTGAGAGTTGACAAACATAGTTTTTGTCATCGTTGCAATTAATAGGAAGTAATAAAGAAAGAGAGGTTTTCACATATAAATATACTAGCTTGGACATCTTTTATGATTGTGAGCACTCATTAAAATATGACATGCCAAAATTTGATGTTGGGCAAGGAAGACAATGTAATGGGTTATGTTGTCTTATATCCAAAATAAATTATATTGTCATGGATCATCCAACATGTTGAGCTTGCCTATCTCCCTCATGCTAGCCAAATTCTTTGCACCAAGTAGAGATACTACTTGTGCTTCCAAACATCCCTAAACCTAGTTTTGCCATGAGAGTCCACCATATCTACCTATGGATTGAGTAAGATCCTTCAAATAATTATCATCGGTGCAAGAAATAAAAATTGCTCCCTAAATATGTATGATCTATTAGTGTGAAGAAAATAAGCTTTATACGAGGTTGTGATATGGAAGAAATAAAAGCGACGGACTGCATAATAAAGGTCCCTATCACAAGTGGCAATATAAAGTGATGTTCTTTTGCTTCCCTCTGCATCCAACCATAAAAGCACGTGACAACCTCTGCTTCCCTCTGTGAAGGGCCTATCTTTTATTTTTGTCTTCTACCTTATACAAGAGTCATGGTGATCTTCACCTTTATTTTTTACACTTTATCCTTTGGAAAGCACTATGTGTTGGAAAGATCCTGATATATATATCCAATTGGATGTAGGTTTTCATAAAGTATTATTGTCGACATTACCCTTGAGGTAAAAGGTTGGGAGGCAAAACTATAAGACCCTATCTTTCTCTGTGTCCGATTGAAACTTCATACCCATAAGTATCGCGTGAGTGTTAGCAATTGTAAAAGACTAAATGATAGTTGAGTATGTGGACTTGCTAAAAAGCTCTTATATTGACTCTTTCCGATGTTATGATAAATTGCAATTGCTTCAATGACTGAGATTATAGTTTGCTAGTTTTCAATGAAATTTCTGATTCATACTTTACATTGTGAATAGATTGTTACATTAGCATAAGAAATCGTATGGCAATATATGTTGTTGTTCTAAGAATGATCACGATGCCCTCATGTCCGTATTTTATTTTATCGACACCTCTATCTCTAAACATGTGGACATATTTTTTCGATTTCGGCTTTCGCTTGGGGGAGTTGATACGTCCATTTTGAATCATCCTTTTATATCAATATTTATTGCAATATGGGCTGTTACTACACATTGTCACAATACTTATGCCTTTTCTGTCTTATTTTACAAGGTTTACATGAAGAGGGAGAATGCCGACAGCTGAAATTCTGGGCAGGAAAAGGAGCAAATATTAGAGACCTATTCTGCACAACTCCAAAAGTCCTGAAACTCCATGAAAGTCAGTTTTGGAATATATTAAAAATATTGGGCGAAGAAAGCACCAGAGGGGGGCCACCCACTGTCCACGAGGGTGGAGGGCACGCCTGTCGCTGTACAAAAGTAGGGGCTCTCCTTTTGACCCCTTTACTTGTGCACGGGCAGTCGGAGCCACGTGCCATGGCCGCACATAGCGGGGAAAAGGAGGGAAGCCGGAAGGAAGACGGAGGCTTGAGACAAACAAGGTAACACCAAGGACCAGGGCCACCGAGATCGGATGGACGAAGAAGGTTTCCCCGGCAAGACCCTTGCCGGGGAAGCCTCAGCAGCCCCGGCAAGCCCCTTACCGGGGCAGCTCACCCACACCAGCGGAGCGAGCCACCCTAGAGCCCACGATCTCCAACGCCAACGTCCACGTTGGACCAGGGCTCGGGAGGCACCTCCATGGTGGCATGCAGATCTTTGTGAAGACAAAGAATACTCGAGATCATATGGGGATTGAGAGGCGACAATCCTCACAGAGATCCTCGTCAAAGAAACCAACAAGACCCCCGGCAAGACCCTTGCCGGGGATGCCAGCGCGCCATGGCAAGACCCTTGCCGGGCCACCCGGCAAGACCCTTGCCAGAGGCGACAGCAGGGCTGCTGCCAGGCCTGCACCAACCAAATCCTCGCCGCCGTTCACATGCAGCTGCCAGCCCAACCAGTTGGGCAGGCACCTGCGTGGCAACATGCGGCTTCCAGGCCAACTCAACACACGCATGCGTGGCGGCATGCAGATCTTCGTGGATGCTCCACCACCGAGCCACCTCAGTTGCTTGCCTGCCTACATGGCACTACATGCATCGCTGGCCAGGGCGCGTGTCAAAACCAGGAAGAGCAGCGACGGATGGGATGGGCCTCGTCCCCATCCCCGATAAAGTGAAGGGACACCTAAGCCACACATTAAATGCGTCTTGTCCTGTAATAACAAGCGATAATCTCGCAACACTATAGGCTTTCCACCTCCTGTGTGCCACTGTGGCAGCCCCTTTCGCCTATAAAAGGAGGCCCATGGCGTACGGGAAAAGGATTCGGCTCTTTCAAACCACATAACACCCGTAGCTAGTTCGAGAGCTCAAGAACACTGAATATATCCACCAAGCAGGACTAGGGTTTTACGCATCCTCACGGCCCGAACCTGGGTAAACGATCCCATAGGTGTCGTTTCCCATAGGTGTCGTTTCCCACCGACATCTTTGGCGCGCCAGGTAGGGGGCGCAATTGTGAGGATCTGGTGTTGTAGTTGACCTAGCAGTTGTTCATCGCCATGGCTCCCAAGAAGAAGACGACCACAACGATCGGTTCGTACGGAGCCGGACTACCAGTGCCGGTGCGGACCAGTAGCGGGTCAGTCGTGGAGAGAACCCGTGGCACGGCCCGCGAACATCCACATCACCCTGGTAGTCCAGGCCTGGTGAGCGGCGTTGTTCGCACGCTAGGCGACGAGCCGCCAGTCGCGGGCTCCAGAGACGGAGTCGGCCCCCCCACAGGTGGCGCGGGGCCCTCCAGGGGCGCCGTCATCCCGCGGGCCGGCGGCGCGGCGACCTCCAAGACGCCAACACCGGCGCCCATGGCGCGCTCTTCTCAGGTCGTGCGTGATGAGCAGCGCCGCCCTGCTGGTGACCCTGGGTGCCGTCCTAGGAAGAGTCCCATGCGCCCTTCACATGATGAGGAGGGCCAGCATGCGCACCAAGGTGCTGACGAAGGTGGCGAGCGGCTGCGGGGCTGTGATGGGGCTCCTTCTAACGCGGTTAGAAGTCGAGGCGCATCGCGGTCCACACAACTTTCGCCACAGCCCACGCTAGCAGAAGCCCTTGCACACGCGCAACTGCTCCTTGATTTTCTTCCCGTCGCGGAGAAGCTTGACGAATTGAGGGCCACCGTCCGGAGCCTCGTCCGCATCACCAACAATGATGAGTTGCAGCCGGCAGGACCCATAGGCCGTCGCTCCGTCGGGCCACCACATGCCAGCGGAGGCCGGGCCAGAGGCGATGCTGCCACGGTGCACTCCCCTCCTCCATCCCAGCCACCGCGGGTGTTGGTCTGCCGCGACGACGCTTGTGATGATATCTCCATAGCATCGTCCGACCCGCGAACCCATCGCGACCAACGCTAGGTTCTTTGGGAGCGAGTTCATGAAGATGCTCGAACCACCATCGAGCACCGGCATGACGCGCGCCACCAGTTGGACAGGCGGGCAGGACCCACCACGGACCACCCAACACCGGGAGGCTACGGTGGCCTACCTTACGAGGTGGGTTGTCCGGCCTTCACCCGTGAGCTACGGCAGTTCCAGTGGCCCTCCCACCGCACGTTTAAGCCCAACATTTGCGAGAAGTACAACGGCAAGACTCACCTGTCGGAGTTCCTCAGCATCTACACCATCGCGATGCAAGCTGCTGGGGCCCACAACAACAAGGTGCTTGCCAATTACTTCCCATTGGCACTCAAGCCCAATGTTATGTCATGGTTGATGCACTTGCCGGTGGACTCCATTTCTTCTTGGGCTGATCTGTGTCATGAGTTTGTTGGCGCCTTTACGGGAGGCCACCAAGCTCATGGCCAGGCGAGTGATTTGCATATCATCCCCCAGAAGGAAGGAGAAAACTTGTGCAAGTACATCCAAAGGTTCAGCTGGGTGCAGTACAACATCCCCGACGTTCATCCTGCCGCCGTGATCAGTGCATTCCATTAGAATGTGCGCAATCGTAAGATGCGTGAAGAGCTGGCAATGAACAAGGTCAGGGATGTGGCCGAGCTTTATGTTCTGGCCGACCGTTGCGCTCGTGCTGAAGAGGGAAGGAAGTACCCTGGCGAAGACGCCGGCGCGGAAACCGACTCCACGGACGATACCGCCACCCAGACAAAGAAGGGCCGACGCTGTAACAGGAAGCGCAAGGGCAAGACCGTGCTTGCCGTTGATGGGTTCAATGATATCGGCGCCCCCAAGAAACCCAAGGCGAGTGACCCCGGCAAGGAGGTTGCCGGGTGTGCCGCTTGCCAGGCCTTGGCGGATGCCGATAAGCCAGGTGGCTCTGACAAGCAGTATTGCAAGATCCTCCGCACCAAGGGCCACGATCTCTAGAACTGCCGGCAAGTGGAGTTGCTCGTTGAGAAGCAGAAAGCCGAGTACGAGCAACGGGACAAGGAGAAGGGCCAAGAGGGTGCTGAGGGATCCGGCAAGAAGTGCGGCGGCCAGGGAGGCCGCCGCGGCAAAGATAATCAGCAGGAGAGGCCCGCTCGGGGCCGCGACAAGAAGCAGGAAGATGATGATCATGACGAGGATGATGAGTCCGGCGACCACGAGTTCCAGAAAGCCACAGAAGCCATGTGCGTTGATGGTGGCGCCTCGCTGCACACATCCCACCACCATCTCAATCAGTGGGCGCGTGAGATCGCAGCGGTGGAGCCATCGCTTGACGCACGGAAGCCGCTGAGGTGGTCCAGCACATCCCATCATCTTCGACACCGAGGACCATCCTGACCGCACCACTGCGGTCGGGTGCTTGCCGTTGTTGGTCTCACCAACCATCCGCAACCTCAAGGTGACGAAGATGCTGGTTGATGGCGGGGCCGGTCTGAACTTGATCTCGCCTGTTGTGATCAAGAGGCTGCATATCCCTGATAGAGACATCAAGGAGACGGGCACGTTCCGAGGGGTCAACCCGGGGAGGAGCCAGCCAAAGGGAAAGGTTACGCTGCCCGTGACGTTCGGAGGCGAGCTGAACCATAGGACGGAGAGGATTGTCTTTGATGGAGCCGAGATCCCCTTGCCCTACAACGGGATCCTCGGCCGCCCGGCACTCGCCAAGTTTATGGCGGCTTCACATTACGCCTACAACATGCTGAAGATGCCCGGGCCAATGAACATCATCACCGTCCCCTCCGACAAGAAAGATGCGTTGATTTGCGTCGACTAACTCTACCGGGAAGCAGTTGTAGCAGCTGCCGCCAAGGCACCTGCTCCCGCCGACGGAGCCCCGGGAGGAAAGAAGATCGGCGAGACCCCTCGCACCCACTCCGGCAAGCACACCTCTTCAGGGTGTTGCGCTCCCGTTGAGGACGTGCCAGAGAGCTCACCGGCAAGAGCAAGAAGTCCAGAGTTGCACCACCAGAGACCAAGAAGGTGCCTGTCAAGGAGGACGGCACGGGGGGAGCTTTTACCATAAGCTCCACCCTCGACAGCGAATAGGAAAGCGAGCTCGTCACTTTCCTGCAGGAAACGTCGATGTGTTTGCATGGCAAGCCTCCGACATCCCCGGTGTTCCCAGGGAAGTGATTGAGCACCATCTTGCTGTCTGTCCTCATGCACGACCCGTCAAGCAGAAGGTCAGGAAGCAAGCTATGGAAAGGCAGGAGTTCATCACGGAGGAGATCAGAAAACTAGAGGCGGCAAGTTTGGTAAGGGGAGTGCTCCATCCGACGTGGTTGGCCAACCTGGTAGTGGTGCGCAAGGCAAATGGGAAGTGGAGGCTGGGTATTGATTACATAGACATCAATAAGGCTTGTCCAAAGGATCCCTTCCCACTGCAGCGCATCGACCAAATTGTCGACTCCACGGCTGGGTGTGACCTCTTATCATTCCTCGACGCCTACTCGGGGTACCACCAGATCTTCATGACGAAAGAAGACAAGGAGAAGACATCATTCATCACCCCATGTGGTACGTATTGCTTTTTATGGATGCCTTTTGGGTTGAAGAGTGCTGGCTCAACCTTTGCAAGAGCGGTCCAAATTGGTTTTGAGCCCCAGCTACATAGAAATATGGAAGCTTATATGGATGACATAGTGGTCAAAACCAAGGACAAAGCAACACTTGTGCAAGATCTGGAGGAAACATTTGCAAACCTGCGCAAGATCAACCTCAAATTGAACCCTGAGAAGTGTGTCTTCGGTGTTCCTTCTGGCAAGCTTCTCGGGTTCTTTGTGTCCCAGCGCGGGATTGAAGCAAACCCAGACAAGATCAAGGCCGTCGAGCAGATTGAGGCACCCAAACGGATCAAGGACGTGTGTCGGCTCACTGGCTGCGTTGCCGCCATGAGCCGATTCATCTCCAAGTCCGTGGAGCATGCCCTTCCTTTCTTCAAGATCCTGAAGAAAGCGGGGCCAGTGGAGTGGACCCCAGAGGCCGAGGCAGCGCTGCAAGATTTAAAGAAGTACCTCTCCTCTACCCTAGTGTTGGTTGCGCCCAAACCACAAGAACCGTTGCTGCTGTATCTAGCGGCAACAAATCAGGTGGTGAGCGCCGTAGTAGTGGCGTAGAGAGAGGTCGACGAAGAGGCAGCGATAGCGGCAGATTCAACAGGTGGCAAGTCGGAACCCTCCCCGGCAGGGCTTGGTCCCTGCAAGACTGAGTCCCCGGCAGAGGCTGACGCCAGTGCGACAGGGCCCGCATGACTGGGTGAAGTGACGCAGAAGAAGAAAATGGTGCAACACCCATTTTACTTCGTCAGCTCCCTCTTGCAGGGGGCTAGGTCGAGGTACTCATGCGTGGAAAAGCTACTCTTCGGCCTCCATATGGCCTCAAGGAAGCTGCGCCATTACTTCCAAGCGCACGAAATCACTATGGTCACCCGCCTCCCGTTGCAACGGATACTGCATAACCCAGATGCAATGGGGAGGATCGTGGAATGGGCCCTAGAGCTGTCAAGTTTCGGTTTAAAGTTTGAAAGTACCTCAACGATTCAGAGCAGAGTCTTGGCAAAGTTTGTTGCAGAATGGACCTCGACGCTAGACGAAGAGGAACATGAGGCCACTCTCCCCGGCAAGGAAACGAGCCGCAACTGGATCATCTACTTTGATGGGGCTTTCTCGCTGCAAGGCGCCGGTGCCGGTGTGCTGCTTGTCGCGCCCACTGGAGAGCACCTCAAGTATGTCATCCAAATGCACTTTCCCCGGGAGATGTCAACCAATAACACCGCCGAGTACGAGGGTTTGCTTGCCGGTCTCAGGATCGCGGCGGACCTCGGAGTCAAAAAGCTCGTCGTCAGGGGAGACTTGCAACTCGTCGTCATGCAAATCAACAAAGATTACCAAAGCCCACTGATGGAGGCTTACGTGGATGAAGTGAGGAAACTAGAAGAGAGCTTTGATGGCATACAAGCAGAGGATGTCCCTCGGACGGAGAACAACATTGCCGACTACTTGTCAAAGTGCGCTGCCCTCAAGCTACCTGTGGAACCAGGTACTTTTGTGCTTCAGTTAACTCAACCATCCGTCGAACCATCAATCGGGCAGAGCAATCAGAGGAAGCTAGGCCTCGGCAAGTACTTCCCCACCGAGCTCCCTGGAGCCGCTGGCAGAAATGTTGCCGCGGATGCCAATCCTGCCGCGGGGCAACCAACTCTGACAGGGCCTCAGGCCGTAGCCGTAGAGACGGCTGCTCCCGTGGCAGAAGAGATGCCATTGATCCTTGTCATCGAGCCATAGGCTCCGGCATGGGCGCAACACACCATCCGATTCCTCCAAAAGGGAGAGCTTCCCGAGGAGCAGGAAGAGGCAGAAAGAGTAGCCCACTGGTCTGCTCTGTACCAATTCGTTGACAACGCGTTGTACAGAAGAAGACCGAATGGGGTGAAATTGAAGTGCATCTCCCGGGAGGAATGACTAAAGCTTTTGGCAGAGATACATGGAGGCATATGTGGCTCCCACATAGGGTTGAGGGCCCTTGCCGGCAAGGCTTTCCGGCAAGGCTTCTTCTGGCCCACCGCCCTCCAGGATGCGACGGCACTAGTAACCAAGTGTGAAGCGTGCCAGTTCCATTCAAAGAAGCTTCATCAACCAGCTTAAGCCCTTCAAACCATCCCTCTCCCCTGGCCCTTCTTGGTCTGGGGGCTCGACATATTGGGCCCTTTCCCTCGTGCCATCGGGGGCTTTGAGTACTTGTATGTCGCAATCGACAAGTTCACAAAGTGGCCAGAAGTGGAAGTAGTGAGGAAGGTGACAGCGCAGTCAGCCATCAAGTTCTTCAAGGGACTAGTTTACCATTTTGGGGTACCCAACAGGATCATCACCGACAATGGCACACAGTTCCCAAGCCATGCCTTCATGCAATATATTGAGGACCTCGGCAGCAAGGTCTGTTTTGCTTTCGTGGCACATCCATGAAGCAACGGCCAAGCGGAGAGAGCAAATGCTGAAGTTCTACGAGGCTTGAGAACGAAGACTTTTGACAGGATGGGCAAGAGTGGAAGGCACTGAATTGACGAGTTGCCAGCGGTTCTTTGGTCGATCAGAACGACGCCAAATCGAGCCACTGGCCAGACACCCTTTTCCCTAGTCTACGGGGCAGAAGCAGTTCTCCCCACGGAACTCATATACGGGTCACCTCAAATGCTCGCTTATGATGAGCTTGATCAAGAGCGATTGCGGCAAGACGACGCAACGCTCCTTGAGGAAGATCGTCTTTGGGCGGCTATGAGAGCAGCACACTACTAGCAAGCCTTGCGCCGCTACCATAGCTGCAAGGTTCATGCCCGAAGCTTTGACGAAGGCGAGGTTGTTCTTCGGCACATTCAGTCGGCCAAGAATTCCAACAAGTTGACGCCGAAGTGGGAAGGCCCTTATCGGGTAACACAAGTCACCAGGCCAGGCGCAGTCCGCCTGGAGATCGAAGATGCCATTCCAGTGAGCAACTCCTGGAACATCGAGCATTTTCGCAAGTTTTACCCATAAGGCGCAGCTGCCGGGCCTCCCGGCAAGCCACCTTTTGTACAAGCCTTGCCGGCAAGGCATGTAACCCTTTGTACAAAGCCAGGCGCAGACCCTGAGCATAAATAAACGAAGCGTTGGTGCCCTAAGTTATAGCATGCATGCTAGGTCAAGTCTCCTCCTCGGTTAGGATTGATAGTGCTTAGCGGTGGCTGACCCCTAGCTTAGAGGTCGGGTGCGCATATCTCTGTTCTTCTCTGTCCTCTTTGGTTCGCAGGGCACATGAACGCTTCTGCTGGGCTGTTTGGAAGAAAGGAACGGACCGGCGTCCCATCCCCGATAGGCCAAAGTTGCCGGGGGCTGCAAGTACAAGGATCCATCCACGGCAAGCCAAGGTTGCCGGGGGCTGAGATCCAGATAAGTCTTTTGTCCTCTATCATGCGTTTCGTTATTGACTGGGCTATGTGGAATCTCGTTTTATTTCTAGACTACCGTGCTCCCCTTTCTCCGAACCCAAGGATTATCTCCTAGGTCCGGGTTTGGTCGTAGTCGCGGCAGAAAGAAATGGAACGAGGAGCCTAAGCCCACCTCATGCCTACCTCCACCAAGAGCGTGAGAAAGGTCGAGCAAGGTGGGGGGCGGCAAGGCCTGTTGCCAGGCGAAAGACGTTTACTCTTAAATGATAACAAGGATTCGCTCCTTGTCACGGGGTTCGCCCACAAACGAAAGAACCGACAAACATCCCTTTTTCATTAAAAACAACCCGTATAGGTACAGTCCATGCAAAATGAAAAACATGAGCAAGGGGATTACAAGCTCTAACAAAGGACCAAAGGCTTACAAGACTAAAAAGAGATAAGGATCCCGTAATCCCTTTCTTATCCCTCTCCTCAGGAGGCAGGCCAAGGAAGCGAGAAACGGCAAAAGAAGCGCCTAGGCGAGCTACGAGTGGGAGAGAGAACCAAGAGGACATCTCGGTGGTCGTCCGAAGGCTGGCTGGGGATGAAGGCACCGGGGGAAGAGCTCGAAGACGAGGCGGCAGGACATCAATACGCGACGAAGGCATCGGTGCCCGCGTACTAGAACTTGAGGGCCTTGCCGCCCGCCCTCTTCCTCTTCCGCAGCCTCCCAATGTCAGCCGCCCAAGGAGACGACCCCGAGAAGTTCAAGGAACCGGCGACACGGATGATGTGGTCGCCGGTGCCGCCCGGAGCGGCGCCCGACGCTTAGTCAGACCCATCATCCTACCACCCGCTACCCTCGTCGTTGCTGCCACTGTCCTCCTCACCACTCTTGCTCGAGGAGGAATCTCCGTCGTCAGAAGAGCTCTCCACGCAGCACCTCACGCGGATCCCAAAGCGGCCAAAGATCTTGACGGAGAGGAGGCCACTCTCCATTAATTTGAAATGGAGAGTGAGCCCCTCCGTCAAGCTGTGTATGCGGGAAAAAGTTTTCCACCCTCGGCGAAGGTACATGACATGAGGGGCGGGGAACTCGACGTTGGCCCATACGCCACTGTTCCCACAACCCATCATATGCAGCTGCAACGCCAGCGGCGGATCCAGCTCCATCTCCCGCGCAAATGGAGTCGGAAGGCGAAGGCAACGGTGCAGCGACTGGCGCAGCCTGATGAAGAACTCATAAGGGTTGCCCCCGACGTGGCCCTCCACCAGGGGAGGGGCCGCTAGCAGAGTCGAAGTTGTTCTACCGCCTCGTCCTCCTCTCCCTCGACCGTCGCGACGGCCTCGGCCTCGCCCCTCCTCCTCCCTCTAATGGCCGGCTCTGCCACTACAAGATCTTGGAGGAGCGATGCGTTGCCTCAAGACCCTCGCCGCCACTGATGAAGCATGGCCACACACCGTCGCCATGACAGAGGAAGGAGAAAGCAAGAATGGGGAGAAGCAGATGACGAAAGATTGAGAGGCGTTGTTCCTCCCGCTCCCCTCTTTATAAAGGGACGGGGGCGAGGCTCAGTCGCCCCTCTCAGCCAATCAATCCCGTTGAAGTGACAGCAGGCGGGGCCGTTGACCGCCCACCCCGCTCAATTGAAGGAGCGTGGGAGTCAACCCACGCACGTGACTTCCCGTATCCCGTGCGCCTGTCATTCGCTCTGCATCATGCATGCGGCGAACGTGGCGCGAGGGGCGGGCACGATGGGACGCATGGAGCGACGGTTCCCGAGTAAAGGCAGTAAATGAGTAGCGGCCCAGCGGTCTCGAAGAGACACGTAAGCTGCCTCTTTACTGTCCACCACAAGATGACGCCAGCATCCTTCGGTCACGTACGCGTGCGCGACCCCCACGTCGCGCATTCAACGCAAGTCGTGGGGAAGCGCGACAGATGGAACAGTTACCACGGTAAAATCCGCGCCGCCTGCCCGCACACCGTTCTGGGCCTGGCCCAACAACGTGTCACGCTTATGTGTAGCCCAGGCCCGGGGGCTCCTGTCGGTGTACAAAAGTAGGGGCTCTCCTTTTGACCCCTTTAGTTGTGCACGGGCAGTCAGAGCCATGCGCCATGGCCGCACATAGCGGGGCAAAGGAGGGAAGCCGGAAGGAAGCCGGAGGCTCAAGACAAACAAGACAACACCTAGGTCCAAGGCCATAGAGATCGGATGGTGGAAGCAGGTTTCCTCGGCAAGACCCTTGCCGGGACAGCCTCAGCAGCCCTGGCAAGCCCCTTGCCAGGGCAGCTCGCCCACACCAGCGGAGCGAGCCACTCTCGAGCCCACGGTCTCCAACGCCAACGCCCACGTTGGACCAGGGCTCGGGAGGTGATAACCCGCAAGTATACGGGATAGTTGTAGCCTCTTTTGATAAGTAAGAGTGTCGAACCAAACGAGGGGCTAAAGGTAGAACAAATACTCTCTCAAGTCCTATGGGCACTGATACGACTCTACGCACGCTTGACATTCGCTTTACCTAGAACAAGTATGAAACTAGAAGTACTTTGTAGGTGGTGTTGGATAAGTTTGCAAGATAATAAAGAGCACGTAAATAAAAGCTAGGTGATGTTTAGATAAAGATGCAATAAAGTAAATATAACGAGTGTGGAAAAGTGGTGGTAGGAGTTGTGAAATTGTCCCTAAGCAATTTACTATGTTACTAGACCGGTAATCACTATTGCAATTCTATTTGAGGGAGAGGCATAAGCTAACATACTTTCTCTACTTGGATCATATGTACTTATGATTGGAACTCTAGCAAGCATCCACAACTACTAAAGATTCATTAAGGTAAAACCCAACCATAGCATTAAAGTATCAAGTCCCCTTTATCCCAGACGCAAACAACCTACTTACTCGGGTCTGTGCTTCTGTCACTCACGCCACCCACCATAAGCAAATCATAAACATATTGCAAACCCTACAGCGGGAATCCCTCACGCTTGCGCGACACGGAGGGCACAATAGGACAACACCAATAATAAAACATGAAACGCAAACCAATCATAGCAATTCATCAACCACCAATAGGACAATGAAAATCTACTCAGACATCATAGGATGGCAACACATCATTGGAAAATAATATGAAGCATAAAGCACCATGTTCAAGTAGAGGGTACAGTGGGTTGCGGGAGAGTCGACCGCTGTAGATAGAGGGGGGAAGGTGATGGAGGTGTTGGTGAAGATGGCGGAGGTGTTGGTGAAGATCGCGGTGATGATGATGGCCCCCGGCGGCGTTCCAGCGCCATCGGAAGCAAGGCGGGAGAGAGCCCCCTTTTTCTTCTTCTTCCTTGACCTTCTCCCTAGATGGGAGAACTGTTTCCCCTCTGGTCCTTGGCTCCCATGGCGTGGGAGGGGCGAGAGCCCCTCCGAGATTGGATCTATCTCTCTGTTTCTGTGTTCTGGAATTCTGCCCTCGCACCGTTGTTTTATATCTGGAGATCCATAACTCCCATTGGATTGAAATCTTCGCCTAGATCGTTTTATAAAAATTAGCTTTCTTGCGGACAAAGAAGGGCATCAACCGCCTTACGAGTGGCCCACGAGGGTGGGGGGCACGCCCACTTTAAGTGGGTGTGGGCCCCTATCTCGTGGCCACCTCGGGCATCGTATCGCATTGATTCTTCCTCCCAAAAATCACAAATATACCAAAATAATTCGCCGTCCGTTTTTATCCCGTTTGGACTCCGTTTGATATGGGGTTTATGCAAAACATAAAACATGCAACAGACATGAACTGACACTGGGCACTGGATCAATATGTTAGTCCCAAAAAATAGTATAAAAAGTTGCCAAAAGTATATGAAAGTTGTAGAATATTGGCATGGAACAATCAAAAATTATAGATACGACGGAGGCGTATCAGCATCCCCAAGCTTAATTCCTGCTTGTCCTCGAGTAGGTAAATGATAAAAAAGATAATTTTTGATGTGGAATGCTACCTAGCATAATCTTGATCATATGTCTAATCATGGCATGAATATTAAGACACGAGTGATTCAAAGGAATAGTCTATCATTTTACATAAAAACAATAATACTTTGAGCGTACTAATAAAGCAATCATGTCTTTTCAAAACAACAAGGCCAAAGCAAGCTTATCCCTACAAAATCATATAGTTTGGCCATGCTTCATTTTCGTCACACAAAATGCTCCCATCATGCACAACCCCGATGACAAGCCGAGCAATTGGTTCATACTTTTTAACGCGCTTTAGCTTCTTCAACCCTCACGCAATACATGAGTGCAAGCCATGGATATAGCACTATAGGTGGAATAGAATATGATGGTGGGGGTTATGTGGAGAAGACAAAAAGGGAGAAAGTCTCACATCGACGCGGCTAATCAATAGGCTATGGAGATGCCCATCAATTGATGTCAATGTGAGGAGTAGAGATTGCCATGCATCGGATGCACTAAGAGCTATAAGTGTATGAAAGCTCAAACTGAAAACTAAGTGGGTGTGCATCCAACTTGCTTGCTCATGAAGACCTAGGGCATTTGAGGAAGCCCATCGTTGGAATATACAAGCCAAGTTCTATAATGAAAATTCCCACTAGTATATGAAAGTGACAACATAAGAGACTCTCTATATGAAGAACATGGTGCTACTTTGAAGCACAAGTGTGGAAAAAGGATTGTAACATTGCCCCTTTTCTTTTCCTCTTTTCCTTTTTTTTCTTTTTTTTCCGTGGGCTTCTTTGGCCCCCTTTTTTATTTGGGCTTCTTTGGCCTTTCCTTTTTTTTCTTTCTTTTTTTCTTTTTTTTTCTTTTTTTCATGGGGCAATGCTCTATAATGATGATCATCACACTTTTATTTACTTACAACTCAAAATTACAACGATACTAGAACAAAGATATGACTCTATATGAATGCTTCTGGCGGTGTACCGGGATGTGCAATGATCTAGCATAGCAATGACATCAAAAAACGGACAAGCCATGAAAACATCATGCTAGCTATCTTACGCTCATGCAAAGCACTATGACAATGAATGCTCAAGTCATGTATATGATGATGATGGAAGTTGCATGGCAATATATCTCGGAATGGCTATCGAAATGCCATAATAGGTAGGTATGGTGGCTATTTTGAGGAAGATATAATGATGTTTATGTGTGATAGAGCGTATCATATCACGGGGTTTGGATGCACGGGCGAAGTTTGCACCAACTCTCGAGGTGAGAAAGGGCAATGCACGGTACCGAAGAGGCTAGCAATGATGGAAAGGTAAAAGTGCGTATAATCCATGGACTCACATTAGTCATAAAGAAATCATATACTTATTACAAAAGTTTATTAGCCCTCAAAGTAAAGTACTACTACGCATACCCCTAGGGGGATAGATTGGTAGGAAAAGACCATCGCTCGTCCCCGACCGCCACTCATAAGGAAGACAATCAAAGAAACACCCCATGCTTCAAATTTGTCACACAACGTTACCATACATGCATGCTACGGGACTTGCAAACCTCAATACAAGTGTCTCTACAATCCACAACCACCCACTAGCATGACTCTAATATCAGCGCCTATATATTGCAAAACTATTGCAAGGAATCAAACATATCATATTCAGCGATCTACAAGTTTATGTAGGATTTTATGACTAACCATGTGAATGACCAATTCCTGTGATCTCTCTAAATAGATATAAGTGAAGCAAGAGAGTTTAATTATTTCTACAAAATACATGCCCACACTCTAACAAATATAAGTGAAGCAAAAGGGCATTCTACAAATGGCGGTTTTCTATGTGAAGAGAAACAGGCAATCCAAACTTCAAATGATATAAGTGAAGCACGTGAAGCATTCTATAAAGCCATACTCAAAAGATCTAAGTGAAGTGCAATGAGCATTCTATAAATCAACCAAGGACTATCTCATACCATCATGGTGCATAAAATAAAAGTGAAAACTAAATGCAAAAGACGCTCCAAGACTTGCACATATCGCATGAACAAAACAAATACGAAAATATACCGATACTTGTTGAAGAAAGAGGGGATGCCTTCCGGGGCATCCCCAAGCTTAGACGCTTTAGTCTCCTTAAATATTTACTTGGGGTGCCTCGGGCATCCCCAAGCTTGATCTCTTGCCTCTCTTCCTTTTCCTCATATCGAGACATCCTCGATTAGACACTTCATCCACACAAAACCTCAACAGAAAACTCGGTAAGATCCATTAGTATAATAAAGCAAATCACCACTCTAAGTACTGTTGCAAACCAATTCATATTTTGTTTTTGCATTGTGTCTACAGTAATATAACTTTTCCATGGCTTAATCCACTAATATAAATTGATAGATTCATCAAAACAAGCAAACTATGCATCAAAAACAGAATCTGTCAAAAACAGAACAGTCTGTAGCAATCTGAACATTCACCATACTTCTGGTACCACAACAATTCTACCAAAATTAGGACAAATAAACAAGTTGTACAGCAAGACAGTGCAAAAAGAATCAGAACCGTTTGACGTTCCAGTTAAAAATGTAAAATCGCGCACTACAGCCAAAGTTTCTGTCCTGCACCGTACAAACCAACAAGCATTGTAAACATCCTAAAGGCAAACCTTAGCACATTATTTTTATAATACAATGGAATTATACAAGGGGATAATTATTTTTGATGAAAAGTTTCTGTAACTAAGATTCACAAAGTTTTCGTGAGCATGAACAAAGTTCAAGGAGCTCTCCCACTTCAACAATGCTTGTCGTTCTTACTTTCACTTTCATTTTTGAAAAGTTTTAGGGTTCCCCACTTTTTTTTTGTTTTTAAACTATATAAAAGCACTCAACAGAAATAAATGACTCTCTAAAACTTCCGGGATGTCTCCCTGGCAGCACTTTCTTTAAAGCCATTAAGCTAGGCATATAGTGCTCAAGTAATGAATCCACCCGGATCCCAAGGTATATCAAAGCCAATTTTAATTAACAATGATTTGTAATTTAGTAGTGAGCACAAAGTAACATATATCAAGCAACAACGAATTCTAACTCTCTTACTATGCATCGGCATGTCATAAAAGAACAATTCATGCACACATAGTAAAGGCCAATGCATAGTATAAGCAGTTTCTTGCAATTCTATCGTGTTGGAAACATAAAGAGGCGGAGATGTAGTTCCTCTCTCATAATAATTGCAAGTAGGAGCAGCAAGCACATGCATATTATATCTATCAAAATTATCATGTGCAATGGTAAAAGGCAACCCATCAATATAATCCTTAATAAGCACAAACTTCTCCGATATAGTGTAGTTTTGAGAATTCAACAAGATAATAGGACTATCATGCGTGGGTGCAATAGCAACAATTTCGTGTCTAACATAAGAAACTATAGCAAGTTCATCTCCATAAGCATAATTGATATTGGCATCTTGGCCACAAGCATAGCAAGCATCATTAAAAAGGGATATTTCAAGAAAATCAACGGGATCATAGCAATCATCAAAGCAATCATCCTTCGGTAAGCACGAAGGGGAATTAAACAATGTATGAGTTGAAGAGTTACTCTCATTAGAACGTGGGCACGGGTGATCAATCCGCTCTTCCTCCTTTTGTTCTTTGCTCTCCTCATCATCTTTTTCATCCAATGAGCCCACAGTTTCATCAATTTCTTCTTCCATAGCTTCCTGCAAAATATTATTCTCTTCTTGGACAGGGGAGACCTTCTCAATAAATGCATTAATATTGTAATTGTATTGATAATTTTCATAGCAATATCTAACTATAGCAAGATTATCAGGCCTATAAACACCATCACCATCAAAAGCTTCATACTTTTCAAACAAAGATTCAATTTCATAAGCAGCCTTAAAAGCAATAAATTCTTCAATTTGTTCAACATCATAGTAATCACATATACCATTAGCATAAGAAGCTAAGGTTTCATTATCATTAAATTTGCATGAAAAGGGAAGGTGTGGAGCCTTCATCCTAGAGCAACAAGTAATATCATGTCTCAAGCATAGAACCCGAGCATACCAACGCAACATATTAATTTGATCCCATAATAGTTTCCCTTTTTGTGTAAAGCGATAATCCCTAAAGTATTCACGTTGATCCAACGTGTCTCCCATTATAAAGTTGAATGGGGTTTTCTCAGGATTATCAAAGTAGTACATAATATCTTTCACATAATGAGAATCGAGGGTTTTAGGAGTTACCCCATCTCCATGAGTAGCAAGTACACCTAGTTTTTTTTGGTATTTCGTGTTCCATATCCATAACTAAAGATAAAGAACAACTTAGAACAACAAATAAAAATTACTTAGTGATAAAGCAAACAAGCACACACAAGAATATTCACCCCACGCTATGACTCCCCGGCAATGGCGCCAGAAAAAGGTCTTGATAACCCACAAGTATACGGGATAGTTGTAGCTTCTTTCGATAAGTAAGAGTGTCGAACCCAACGAGGGGCTAAAGGTAGAACAAATACTCTCTCAAGTCCTATCGGCCACTGATACGACTCTACGCACGCTTGACGTTCGCTTTACCTAGAACAAGTATGAAACTAGAAGTACTTTGTAGGTGGTGTTGGATAAGTTTGCAAGATAATAAAGAGCACGTAAATAAGAGCTAGGGGCTGTTTAGATAAAGATGCAATAAAGTAAATATAGCGAGTGTGGAAAAGTGGTGGTAGGAGTTGTGAAATTGTCCCTAAGCAATTGACTATGTTAGTAGACCGATAATCACTATTGCAATTCTATTTGAGGGAGAGGCATAAGCTAACATACTTTCTCTACTTGGATCATATGTACTCATGATTGGAACTCTAGCAAGCATCCGCAACTACTAAAGATTCATTAAGGTAAAACCCAACCATAGAATTAAAGTATCAAGTCCCCTTTATCCCATACGCAAACAACCTACTTACTCGGGTCTATGCTTCTGTCACTCACGCCACCCACCATAAGAAAATCATAAACATATTGCAAACCCTACAACGGAAATCCCTCACGCTTGCGCGACACGGAGGGCACAATAGGACATCACCAATAATAAAACATGCAACTCAAACCAATCATAGCAATTCATCAACCACCAATAGGACAACGAAAATCTACTCAGACATCATAGGATGGCAACACATCATTGGAAGATAATATGAAGCATAAAGCACCATGTTCAAGTAGAGGGTACATCGGGTTGCGGGAGAGTGGACCTCTGTAGATAGAGGAGGGAAGGTGATGGAGGTGTTGGTGAAGATGGCGGAGGTGTTGGTGAAGATCGCGGTGTTGATGATGGCCCCCGGCGGCGTTTCGGCGCCACCGGAAGCAAGGGGAAGAGAGCCCACCTTCTTCTTCTTCTTCTTCCTTGACCTTCTCCCTAGATGGGATAAGGGTTTCCCCTCTGGTGCTTGGCTCCCATGGCATGGGAGGGTGAGAGCCCCTGCAAGATTGGATCTATCTCTCTGTTTCTGCTCTGGAACTCTGCCCCAGCACCATTTCTTTTATATCTGGAGATCCGTAACTCCGATTGGATTGAAATCTTCGCCCAGATCATTTTCCAAAAAATAGCTTTCTTGCGTCCAAAGAAGGGCATCAACCGCCTTACGAGTGGCCCACGAGGGTGGGGGGCACGCCCACTTTAAGTGGGCATGAGCCCCTATCTCGTGACCACCTCGGGCATCGTATCGCGTTGATTCTTCCTCCCAAAAATCACAAATATTCCAAAATAATTCTCCGTCCGTTTTTATCCCGTTTGGACTCCGTTTGATATGGGGTTTCTTCGAAACATAAAAGATGCAACAGACAGGAACTCGCACTGGGCATTGGATCAATATGTTAGTCCCAAAAAATAGTATAAAAAGTTGCCAAAAGTATATGAAAGTTGTAGAATATTGGCATGGAACAATGAAAAATTATAGATACGATGGAGACATATTAGGAGGCACCTCCATGGTGGCTTGCAGATCTTTGTGAAGACAAAGAATACTCGAGATCAGATGGGGATTGAGAGGCGACAATCCTCACCAAGATCCTCACCAAAGAAACCAACAAGACCCCAGGCAAGACCCTTGCCAGGGACGCCAGCGCGCCACGGCAAGACCCTTGCCGGGCCACCCGGCAAGACCCTTGCCGGGCCACCCGACAAGAACCTTTCTAGAGGCAATAGCAGGGCTGTTGCGAGGTCCGCACCAACCAAATCCCCGCCGCCGTTCACATGGAGCTGCCCGCCCAACCAGTTGGGCAGGCACCTGCGTGGCAACATGCGGCTTCCAGGCCAACTCAGCACATGCCTGCGTGGCAGCATGCAGATCTTTGTGGAGGCTCCACCACTGCGCCACCTCAGCTGCTTGCCTTCGTACATGGCACCGCATGCATCACTGGCCAGGGCGCGTGTCGAAGCGAGGAAGAGCGGCGATGGACGGGACGGGCCTCGCCCCGTCCCCGATAAAGTGAAGAGACACCTAAGCCACACATTAAATGCGTCTTGTCCTGTAATAACGAGCGATAAGCTCTTAGCACTATAGGCTTTCCACCTCCAGTGTGCCACTGTGGCAGCCCCTTTAGCCTATAAAAGGAGGCCCATGGCGTACGGGAAAAGGATTCGGCTCTTTCAAACCACACAACACCCGTAGCTAGTTCGAGAGCTCAAGAACACTGAATATATCCACCAAGCAGGACTAGGGTTTTACGCATCCTCACGGCCCGAACCTGGGTAAACGATCGTTGTGCCAATTACTAATCCTGATCTTCTCACACCCCCGCGCCCCGCAACCGTAGTAGGGATTCTTGTGATCCCGAAGGTGTCATTTCCCACCGACAGGGCCCTACCCCATGAGGGCGCCCCCTGCCTTGTGGGCCTCCTGGCAGCCCCCCAATGCCCATCTTATGCTATATGGTGTCTTTTGCCCTAGAAAAAATCATAAGGAATCTTTCGGGACGAAGCACCGCCGTGTCGAGGCGGAACCTTGGCGGAACCAATCTAGGGCTCCGGCGGAGCTGTTATGCCGGGGAAACATCCCTCCGGGAGGGGGAAATTGTCGCCATTGTCATCACCATTGATCCTCTCATCGATAGGGGGTCAATCTCCATCAACATCTTCACCGGCACCATCTCCTCTCAAACCCTAGTTCATCTCTTGTTTCTGATCTTTGTCTCAAGACCTCAGATTGGTACCTGTGGGTTGCTAGTAGTGTTGATTACTCCTTGTAGTTAATGCTAGTTGGTTTATTCGGTGGAAGATCAAATGTTCAGATCCTTTATGCATATTAATACCCCTCTGATTATGTACATGAATATGATTTGTGAGTAGTTATGTTTTTTCCTGAGGACATGGGAGTAGTCTTGTTCTAAGTAGTCATGTGAATTTGGTATTCGTTCGATATTTTGATGAGATGTATGTTGTCTCTCCTCTATTGGTGTTATGTGAACATCGACTACATGACACTTCACCATTGTTTTAGCCTAGGGGGAGGCATTGGGTAGTAATAAGTAGATGATGGGTTGCTAGAGTGACAGAAGCTTAAACCCTAGTTTATGCGTTGCTTCGTAAGGGGCTGATTTGGATCCATATGTTTCATGCTATGGTTAGGTTTACCTTAATTCTTCTTCCATAGTTGCAGATGCTTGCGAGAGGGGTTAATCATAAGTGGGATGCTTGTCCATGGAAGGGCAGTACCCAAGCACCGGTCCACCCACATATCAAATTATCAAAGTACCGAACGCGAATCATATGAGCATGATGAAAACTAGCTTGACAATAATTCCCATGTGTCCTTGGGAGCGCTTTGCTTTATATAAGAGTTTGTTCAGGCTTGTCCTTTTCTACAAAAAGGATTGGGCCACCTTGCTGCACCTTGTTAATTTTGTCACTTGTTACCCGTTACGAACTATCTTATCACAAAATTATTTGTTACAGATAATTTCAGTGCTTGCAGAGAATACCTTATTGAAAACCGCTTGTCATTTCCTTCATCTCCTCGCTGGGTTCCACAGTCTTACTTATCGAAAGGACTACAATAGATCCCCTATACTTGTGGGTCATCAAGAGCTGACGACAAAGAAAGAGCGGACAACAAAGAGGGTGTTTCCCGTCAGCCAGCTCTTTGCTGGCTGCTAGCAGACGGCATAGAAGCTTTGCCATCAGCTAGGAGACGGCAAAGAGGGAGGGTGGCCCACTAGCGAGGGCCACCTAACAGCCACTTTCTTTGTCGTACGCGAGCAGACGACAAAGAGAATAGCCAACCTAACGGTCGTTTCCCCCTGGCCCCACTCCACTACTACGCTCCTTGCCGTCTGCTAGCAGACGACAAAGAAATTAAGCCTAACTAAAAAACGGTTGGACCCGCGCCCCATCCCTCTCTCCCTCTCCCCTCTTTGTCTCCCTCACCTCACCCGCACCGCCCCCGTGCCCGCCGTCCCCGTGCACGCCGGCCCCGCCGTCGACCCCCACCGACCCCGCCGCCGCTGACCACCACCACCCCGACGCCCCCGACCCCGACCGCCCCGCTCCCCCGACCCCCCGGCGCCCGTTGCTGCTCTGCCACCTACCACCCGT
>NC_041381.1:284163694-284164864 GCF_002162155.2 Triticum dicoccoides | reverse complement strand
GCCCCCCGTTGCCTGGTGACGCTCCGCCCCCTGGTGAGGTTTCATTCCCTTTTTCTGTATTATTTTGTTGCTGTTTTTTGATTTAGGTTAATTAGTTAGTTAGTTTTTTAGGTTAATTAGTTAGTTGTTTTACCCTATACTGTACATAGGTTAATTAGTTAGTTAGTTATTTTTAGGTTAATTACTTACTTAGTTATTTTTAGGTTAATTACTTAGTTAGTTGTTTTAGGTTAATTACTTAGTTAGATAAGCCCAAAAACAAGAAAAGAAAAGAAAGAAAGAAGACCTAAAAGGACTAGGAGGAAAAAACATAGAAAATGAAGAAGAAGAAAAAAGAAAACATAAAAAGAGGAAAAGAAGAACTAAAGTCTACTGATTGTAGCTATTGAGGGCAATGCTTGCTTTTCCTCGTTTTTAAGGGATGATGATACTGATTGTAGCTATAGTGGGGTAGGAGTGGTGATCGACCTAGCCACTATCATTATCCGACCACATTTCACGGTGTCGACGTGGTTCCTACTAAAGCTAGTGTAGGATTCAAGTAGTTGATCCCGTTTACCTTCATTATGAAAGACCATTGTTCGGGTGCATCCAAGTGTTAAAAGCAACCCAAATGTTGTTAAGCAAACATACGAGACCAAATGTCCACGGACACGTCTACCGTATCCAGATGCAGCGATAGAGGAGTAATTAAGTCATCAAACCATAGACATCAAATAAGGGCCGGTTCTTTTAGCGCTTATAGCTAGCTGTGGAAATAAGCTGCCCCTCCCCAACTGATTTCAGAAACCCAACATAAATATTTTAGACAAGAGGAAGAAGGAAAATAAGGAAAATGAAGAAGAAAAGGAAGACAAGAGGAAGAAGGAAAAGATGGAAGAAGAAGAAAAAGAAGTAGAATTGGAGATGAGAAAAATAAGTAGAAGATAAAAAAAAGAAGTAGGGGAAAAGGAGTCGAGGGCCTAGGGGTCGAGGATCGAGGTGTCGAGGGGTCAAGGGAAAAAGGGGTCGAGGATTTGCCATCCCGACCACGACACCCCGACCCCCTGACGCCGACACAGCACCCCGACCCCGACATGACACCCCGACCCCGCCTCGACACCCCAACACCGTGACCCCGACACGGCACCCCGACCCCGACACGACACCCCCGACCTCGACACAGTACCC